>NC_052484.1:1823519-1836487 GCF_009730915.1 Dioscorea cayenensis subsp. rotundata
CAAAAACCACTATAAGGTGAGCATGAACCAATTCACTCCTTTGGGTGGACCTCTCTCTAATTTAAAATAGAGAATTCAAATCCTATTCGCACTTGTCCACATTTCTCTCAAGAATAAATAAATAAAATCAAAATCAAAATAAATCAATCTATATATATATAATGGTCAAATTTTGAACTCTCAAGTATAGAATTGGGAAATGAATAAAATACCACTCTTGAGGAAAGAGATAAATAAAAATATATATATGTAATAAATTAAATATTAAAATAAATAATACAATAAAAATATACAAGTTAATTAAATCACAACAATTAATGTCATGGTGTCAGTAAACAATTTAATTGTAACAAATTACAATAAGTGGCGCCCTGCACTAAACAATTTAATTTACAAATAAATTACAACAATTAAAGTTTTGAGTATTTTAATCAAATCATTCTACCCATTTTGTTTATTGATCTTCTCCACTCCAAAATTGGAGCCTTTTTTCCGCTTGTATAACCTGATAATAAAAATTTATACCATAAACAACCCATTTAATTTAATTAAAATACAGTAGTTCTTATGTTTATTTTGTGTTGAATGTATATGTAATACACCAAGACTCAAATTAAAACATCAAACTTTATTACAAAATTACAAGTAATATTTGTGAAAATAATGAGTTTAGAAAACCCATATATACTTAAAAAACTTGCCACACAAGCTTTGTATCAATTACTTGAACAAGATCCCTTTATTTTTTTAGTAATATATATATATATATATATGTGGATTCAAGTCATATACGTACGGATGTTTATTTATATACCTTTTGAAACTGTTTATGAATAGATTATAACCGTTGGATTAAAATCCAACGGTTATTATGGACGCCCCTAAATTGTTTATGAATAGATAATAACCATTGGATTAAAATTCAACGGTTATTATGGACGTCCCTAAATGATATGTCATATATATATATATATATATATAATGTGCATTAGAAAACAAAAAAAAATTGATAAAGTATGAATCCTCACCTGACCCTTCCAGTTGGTCTTACAAACAATGGTTATGAGAACCAATGTTTGAGCAATGTAACCAGATATCATCCCAATCCATATTCCCTAACACAAGTACAAAATTCCAAACTTAAGATAAACAAAAGTGAACATGTGTAATATCATTTAATTGATACCAAATAAATGACTAATTTTTCTGGAAAATAATACCTTACAAGCCCACCTGATAATTCAAAACATATAAAACACTTTACCATCTCCATGACAACATAAAGATAATATATATATATATATATTTAATCAAGCCAATCAGAAAAACCAAGATGGAGTAGAGAAAGAGAAACACCTGCAAGCCCCAATGAAAAAGAAATCCAAGAGCAGCAGCAAGAGGAATTCCAAGGAGATAATAGCAAGCTAAGTTAATATAAGCAACAAGACCTTGCCATCCGGTTCCGGTGATTGATCCTGATCATAATTCATCAACTAATTGAAATCAATGCATGTTAAGAACAAAAGATTTTACTTGAATACCCTGCAAAACTGCATGATAGTTTACAGATGTTATAATTTTACTTTATGTGCAACCCCAAATTTCTTTTTACTTGTTATAAGATCAATTTAATTTATGTTAAACTGTCAAAAGTTAGTCCTGATGAATGCCAAGTAATATTTAAAAAATCAGAAGGTAGCAAGTAAAAACCTTTAGTTTATACAATACTGCCAAAACCTTTGTAAAATTGTTAAGTTCCTGGGCACCGGCAAATAGGTGAAAATTAATGAACAAAATCACCACAGTGGTTTTACGATGGTGAATGATTATATTGGAGTACACAAGTAAATATCATTTACCACAAAGAGTTACCAGAGAATTTTCATTGTTGCAGAGGTACATACAAATAACATTATGGTAATTAGCAAAAGTAAATTACCTATTAATGTAGATTGAATGGCGGTAATCATCAAGACAATGGCAAGGAGGTATACTGCAGTAGAGGCAGAATCTTGTACTTCTTTGCTGCTGGTGAACAACAATGGGAATTTGTCCCAGGTTGCCAAGATCAATGAAGATGAGATAAGGCTGATGAATAGTGTTGTCAAGCCAGATACGATGACCGCGTACTTCCCTGCCCTCGGCCGGCCTGATCCAAGTTCATTTGACAGCCTCACACTGATGGAAAACAAAGAAAACATCCAATGTACCAGGATTATGCATTCAAATCAAATATTATTTGATAAATCGAAGCGAGTATTAAAACTGTCATCACTAATAGCATTTTGTTCACCTTGTTGCCGACAAGAATCCAGTGACCAACATATACTCCCAACTATTTATGTTCAGCCTGTGAAAACAAGCATTTCTTAATGTGACACTTTTTTTTAACCAAAATACCCTTTTACACAAATATGAATTTTATAAAAGTATATAAACAGTTATAAGCTTTAACCATAGTACAAATGGAAATTTCTCCAAAAGAAATTCATCAAGCAGATATGTATATGTCAAAGTTTCCTTCAAAGTGGCCCATGACTAAGAGATTCATTAATTTCAAAAGACATCAAATTCCATTCAATTGATGGTATAGACAGGTCTTTAAAGGGCCGGTAGATGCCCGCATAAGAAGAGGGAAACAATGTAGAAGAGGAAAAGGCAGACTAAAAGGCATTTAGCATAAATTTTTTGAAATAATGTTATATCTTAGTTTATCTAAATTTTTGGCTCTTAAATAGGATCATGAATAAATAAATCTCATACGCATAATAGTGTCAACCATACAAGATGCAGAATTTGGCAGTCATCTTATGTGGAAGGGAAAGATTCATGAAGCGGATCCATGGGACTAACTGCTGGCTTCTTGTTCTTGTATCAAATTCCATTTAATTATATGAAGGAAAAGGAAAGAAAAACAACTATAAACCATACCATATGGAGGCTGATGCAACTGTAACCTGTGCATTGTTTAGGAGGCCAGTGAGAAACATCACAAGAGCACCATACCAATCACCCAAGAGAAGCATGAAAGCAGATGAGAGAGAGAGCTTAATGAAAGGCCACAAGTCCTTGAAAGCAAACCATGAAAAACCATTCCATACATCCTTGCACCAAAACATAATGTAGATCACTTGAAACAAAGCCATTGCACATGAAGACACATCAAAGGCTATAGCTGCCCCAGTTGAGCCCCATTCCAAGACAGAGGTGAAGAACCAAAGCGCACAAAGATGAAGAACAAGAGATATGAAAGCAATGAATGCAAGAGGCAGGACCTTATTTTGAGTTAGGAGGAACTTTTGGGAAGGGTAGGAAATGGCCATGGCAAATTGTTGGGGGAGAATAAGAAGAGCAAAGCGGCCGGCGAGGAAGGCAATATCAGATTGTTGGCCAAGGAAGGAGAGGATGGGGGTCGCAAAGATGTAGATCGGTGACATGAGGATGGAGGAGATGATGAGGATGATCCATGTACGTTGCATGTAAATGCTGAGCATGCTTACTTGCCCTGCTCCAAACGCTTGTCCACTTAGGGTCTCTAGAGCACTCCCCATGCTGAGCTGTTCCATGTTACTTTTGTTTCACAATTCAACCAATCTATTTGCAACAATGTGTTGTAAACACACACACACACACATATGTACATCAACAACATTCCCCAGTTGAACCCCCACTGAAACGTTTAAATTCAAGCTAATTTCAATCTAAGAGAGTGAAAAACTAATGTTGATTATGGTTAATTTCATTGTTAGGAAAAGTAAGAAATATTTTAAAACAAAAAAGCAAACTTAAAGGTGGTGGTTGTCATAAGGAGTGATCATTTATTGTGAGACACTGAGGTTCATGTCCCATGTTCTTCGGTAAATTCGCATATACACCCCTACAAAAGATCATATTTGTTTGTGCTAACCCAAAAGATAAAACCATTATTTGCATGCATACACATAACCCTCTAATGAGTCTGAGCAGCAATTAACATACGTTTCTTATAAAACAAAAAATTATGCCACCAACTTTTACCTCCCTTTCTTTCAATCATTCCCCTTCATATAATATTATCTTTTGTCATTTACAATAAACATATAAAAGATACCCAATATGTAGAGTATATCCCAAAAAAAAATACTTTTTTTATTTGTGCCCCTTAAAAATTGAATTTTTCGGTATGCCCCAAGACCCACATTCACTTGGTAAATTATCTAGATTATCAAGAGTTTCATTTCTTAATATTAATTTAAAAACAAAACCTTTCAATTTTTTTTGAAACTTATGAATTTTCTTTTTACAAAATGTGGACAAGTCACGTCAAAAACATGCACAGGAATAGAGTTAATATTTCAATACACATGCGCAATCACCGAACATGAGCTAAGGGATTTAGTACAATTTTCAAACAAACTAATAATAACAAATGAACTAGTATATTACTAAATAAAAAAAAAAGTCTATAATAAGCTAGTAAAGAACAAGATTTGTTATGATATAGGTATATATGAGGATGTGTCATATACAAATGTTCGTAGATTCAATCTTTACAAACATTCGTCGATTGAAATTCAAATGGTATTCATCATCACCTCTACAGTGACAGAATTATCATTCATTTGTACTGTAATCTAGTAAAGAACAAGATTTGTTATGATACAGATATATATGAGGATGCGTCATATACGAATGTTCGTAGATTCAATCTTTACGAACATTCGTCGATTGAAATCCAAATGGTATTCATCATCACCTCTACAATGATAGAATTATCATTCATTTGTACAGTAATTATGAATAGTATTATGGTAAAATGTGAAATGCACAGTATTTTAATCTAAATCACACATACAATAACTCAACTAATTATAATTGTTCAATTCTATTTCTACTGCAACGTAAAACTATAAAAACCAAAATAGAACCAATCAATCACCCATTTGTTGTTGGTATAATGATATGACTACTATTTATAACACTGTTGTTCTCTCTCTTCACACCCATTTGTTTATGTCTCTCTCATCCCCCCCCTCTCTCTCTCTCTCTCTCTCTCTCTCTCTCTCTCTACTTTTTTTTAATTTGAGAGAACATCCCCATACGACATCCCCATACGATTTATTCTCGATATTATTATTTTTTTACTAAAGGTGGATAAACTACAACCTCAATTATTGTTGGGAGCCTCTTTATTGGGGGAGGGAAACAAGTCAATTGAGTGCATACAAAAAATTCCAAAACAATAACATATTTAAAGGGTTAACATCTATGCAAATATCAAATTGCTAGGATGGCCCATATTCGTTGTCATGTCTAAATCAATTCTTTGTCCGATATGATTGCTTGAGACCATGAGAGATATCACTAACCCCAACTACCAGTTGCTTGGCAGATGATCCCCGGGGACTCCATCATCTATGCTTTTCCATCCGTACTAATTGCATTCCTATATTAAACTTTTCAAAAAAACAGGCCTTTTTATAATTCATCCCACATTTCAAACTACTCCAAAATCCCTTTCCCATTTATATTAGATAAATAAATAAATATAATTTAAATGATTTTTAAATTACCAATATATCTGTCATCTTCCCTCTCCCCGTCTCCAAGACTCCTCCGGCGAGCAAGAGCTAGTGCATCGGCGCCGGTGAGCTCGCCGGGCAGAGGTGAAGACGAGAAAGGGAAATTTTATTTAAAAATATTTAAAAAATTTTGAAATTTATCAGGGACCTAATATTTTAAAAAATATATATTTTTTCCGATTATATAAAATCCCTAAAAAAAAACATCCACGAATGAAATCTTTCCCAAATCCCTAGAAAAATCCTCACTAATAATAATTCCTTCAAAATTAGATCCAAACCCTAATTAAAAAACCCTCAAACCCGGGCCTAAATCATCACGATATGAAATCAAGGAACAAAATGGGACCAAGAGGAGATGAGTGAGATCTTTGAGCCCTAACCAGGAAGCCAGTAGTGAAGTTGGAGCAGAGAGTGAGGGCAGTGGAGACAGCGGAGAGCTGGAGAGCGCTGAGATGGCCGGCAAAGATCTGGACGGAAGAATTGATGCCGTAGGTGAAAAGAGCGGTCATGGCGATCGGCGCCGCCAACATCCACTGCTTCTTGGATTCATCGGTGAAAACCCTAATCGCATCACTGAAGCTCCTCACCTCGAGCTCATCTTTTCCTCCGCTTCTCTTCGTCTTCTCCACGAGACCTCTCTCCTCTTCCATTGCTCTCTCTCACTCTCACTGTTTGCTCTCTTTCTGTATATATATATATATAGATGTTATTTTATGAGAAACCCCCTGTGTTTAAATCTTATTTAAAAAGTTCTTCAAATTTTAAAAACTCATCTCCTATAGGGAATACTATGGTTTCAGTCTATTAAAATCTGACACGTCCCCAATAATAATAGAAAAAAGTATAATAGCATCGCATAGGACACGTGTCAGAATATGATAGGTTAGAACCGGTGTATTCTCGGGAGATGAACTCAAATTTTAATACTTCAATAATAATAATAATAATAATAATAATAATAATAATAATAATAATAATAATAAGGGAAAATGAATTATGAATTTCTAAAAGTTTCAAAACATCTCAATCAGGCCCTATGACATTTGAATTTGTTAGACAATCTTTTTTTTTATATCTTACTTTTGTGTTTATGTATGTAGCTCACTCCATTAGTTTATTTTATCTTACAACACGTACTTCCCGCTTAAAATGTATGATCTCCGTTTAATATTTTGTGTTTTCGTGTAACTATATAAGTTTTCACTTAATATATAGCATATTTTCTTTTAATATATGACATTTTCGCTTAATATTATGCGTTTCCGCTTAAAAAGTTGAGAAATATTTCCGTTAAAACTACGTTTATGATATAAAGACAAAAAAAAAATTGTTGACAGAAAAAGAAAGGACTTTTTGAAAATACCCAAATTTGGTGAGTCAATATGTGAATAAGTGGAACTTAAAGAAATTTTTAAGGTATTTCCAGTAATAATAATAATAATAACAACAACAACAACAACAACTAGTATGGATGACCGTGTTTATGTTTTTGGTTTCATTTAAATGCAAATTGTATAAAAAAATATTAAAATAAAATTAATGAAAAATGAAAAATTAACCAAAAAATAATAATAAGTGTATATATAATATATCTTAAAAATACAATAGATATGTATACCATGTATACATAGTATGTGTATGTCATTTAAAAAAAGCCTTTAAAAAAACCAAAACCAAAACCAAAACCAAAAACAAAAACAAAATAAAATAAAACAAAACACAAAGGTATATATTGTATTGTATACAAACAAACACCTCTCTCTCTCTCTCTCTCTCTCTCTCTCTCTCTTATATATATATATATATATATATATATATGTTTGTATCATTTTTTGAAAACTCATAAAAGTAGCCTTTATGCATCAAGTCTAAGAGGAATAAAAACATAAATAAAAATCAAAGTACCAACCAAAGAAACCTTGTGGTGGTTGTCCGATTTTGTAAAAGAGGGACTAAAGAAAAAAAAAATTTGATTTACTACCTTGTGGTTTCTCTGCGTGGCAAAAAAGAGAAAAACCATAACGACCGTTAGCTCTTGCTTATGTGGCAAGGGCAAAGTCGACATTTGACATAAAAAAATATATATATTTATGGGTTGGCGTTTTAATGTGTTATGCTAATTAATTTGGATGATTAATGTGCTAATTAAACACACATTCATTGTTGAAGGTCACTTACCTCGATTGCCACCCTTGTTCAGACAAAGAAAAGGTTCTTCTTTCTAGAGAGTAAAACTATAGTTCTTCAAAATTTGTTGTAATTACCTGCCACCTTGTTCCACCTACATGCTCTGATTAATAACAACACAATAGTACCCATCGAGGAAATCAAATAACTCTACATCTTAGTTTCCCTCTTCATGCTATAT
Source organism: Dioscorea cayenensis subsp. rotundata (assembly GCF_009730915.1). NCBI lineage: Eukaryota > Viridiplantae > Streptophyta > Magnoliopsida > Dioscoreales > Dioscoreaceae > Dioscorea > Dioscorea cayenensis. Next base: position 1,831,452 of record NC_052484.1, read on the forward strand.
CTCCCTCTTGTTATTGGATCTTTACTTTGAAAATAATCTAAGACTAGGTTTCAACACAAGAAACAAACAGAGATGGAAGAGAAATGAAGGGTAAACAAACAAGGGCAATGGCAAGGGCAAGGGCAAGGGCAATGGCAAGGGAGAAGGCATTGTGGAGTTGCGACCCTGAATGATTCAAAAAACCTAGCAATTGAGGTGCTTGAAAAACCCTAATCCTAAGGAGAACATTTTCTTGTGTCTTAAGGATGGATGACATTAAAACCAAGGTGAGGTGCCAACTCATAGGAAGATATACTTTTTTATGTTAAATGTCAATTTTGCTCTTGCCATGTAAGCAAGGACTAACGGTAGTCACGATTTTTCTCCTATTTGCCACGCAGAGAAACCACAAGATAGTAAATCAAAATTTTTCTCCTTCTGTTCCTCTTCTGCAAAACCCGACAACCATAAAGTTTATTTTTAAAATTTTTCTTTTTTTTAAAACTCATAAAAGTAACCTTTATAAAAATCAAAGTACCAACCAATCAAAAGCTGACAAACTTACACCCAAAAAATCATTTGAATGCATAACTATTAGTGGGTCTATTATATTTCTTCTTGATGTTGACCCTCCAAATATATCTCTAGCTATATTTGGGCACAACATATTTAAAAAGATATTTAATTGCTCTTGCCCTATTACATATATTCACATGAACATGACCCTACAATCAAATCAACAATATGAACGTGACCCTACAATCAAATCAACATTATGAAAAACTGAATAACGGTAATTTAATTCAACGCCATTATGTAATACGGTTATTGAAGTAATCTAGTTTGATATATGTCTTGTTTGAATTGACTTATTAAAAAGATATTTTTTTTCAATTTAATAAAAATATTTTTGAAAAAAAATATATTAATCTAGAGTAAGTTAAACATTTTTTTGTATTTTGTGTTTGAATTAATTTTTCTATAAAAACAAAAACTGTAAAATAAGCTAAAAAACAGTTTTTTTCAGAATCTAGTCATGACTAATTTTTGAGCTATTTTTTTCAATTTTTACTAAAATTCTGTTTTTACAGACCAATACTAAATAATTTTTTGAACTCGAAGTCTTAACTTATACATACAAATTTTTTATAAATTTTAAATTATCGACTAACTTTAACTAATTTTTTTAATCAATATAAAATAGTTAAAATAGACAAGTAAAAAGACCTAGTGAGTAATATAAACTAAGTTGAAGGCAACCTGCCTTTGTTCACAAAATATTTTTTATAAATACAAATATATATATAATTTTAGATTCATTTAAGTGTTATTACATTTGGAAAAACAAGCTTTGCTCCGTGAGACGATGGATGCCATAATGTCAATAAAACAAAATAAATTACAATAAATGGCACCCTGCAATATACAATTTAATTTACAAAATAAATTACAACAATTACAGTTTTGAGTATTTTAATCAAATCATTCTACCCATTTTGTCTATTGATCTTCTCCACTCCAAAATTGCAGTCTTTTTTCAGCTTTTATAACCTGAAAATAAAAACTTATACCATAAACAGACAATTTAATTTAATTAAAATGTAGTAGTTCTTAGGTTTACTCTGTGTTGAGTGTACATATAATACACCAAGACTCAAATTAGAACATCAAACTTTATTACAAAAGTTACAAGTAATATTCAAGAAGCCAAAAATAATGAGTAAAAATAACTCATATATTAATAGACTTGGCACACAAGCATTGTATCAATTATTTGAACAAGATAAAGCTATATATATATATATATATATATATATATATATATAACTTATAATGAACAAATAGTCCTCAGATCTCTGAAATTAAGGTATTCACACCCAATGACTATGAGTATTCTCAAAGAGTCATTTTTTTCTAACATGTTACTTTTCATATCGTCTAACTTAAAAGTAGTTAATGTTGACATAAAAGTGGTTAATGTTGACATAATTGGCTCTCGGTTTTTTAAACAAAAACACATAATTTTAAACAAGAACATCAAATTTTAAGCGAAAACTCATAATATTAAATAGAAAAAAAGTAATATACTAAGTGAAAACTTATGTAGTTACACGTAAACACGCAATATTAAACGAAAACTATAAATATTAAATGGGGTTGTAAGATAGAATAAGTTTACGGAATAAACTACAATAACAGAAAATGAAATGTACTTTAAAAAAATAAGTATGTCTGAAAAATTCAAATATCAAAAAGTCTATCTAGGATGTTCGAATGTTTTGAAACTGTTAAGAGTTATAATTCATTTTCCCATATATATATATATATATATATATATATAATGTGCATTAGAAAATAAAAATGAAAAAAAAAAATGATAAGGAGGAATCCTCACCTGACCCTTCCAGTTGGTCTTACAAACCATGGTTATGAGAACTAAAGTCTGAGCAATGTAACCAGATATCATCCCAATCCATATTCCCTAACACAAGTACAAAATTCCACAGTTGAGATAGACAAAATGTAGGTTTACATTTGACAAAAACCCTACCATTCAATAAACATGTGTAAAATCATTTAATTAATGCAAATTAAATAACTTACTTTTCTATAAAATAATGCCTTACAAGCCCACCTCATAATTAAAAATATATGGAGCACTTTACCATCTCCATGATAAAATAAAATTAGTATATATATATATGTATAATGCTAGATCTCATTGGCAAATTATAGTACATATCATTAGACAGAGATGTTCACATATTTTGATTTGGGTTAATTTAGGATAAAATCTTAATCATTCTGAACTAATCTAAACCAAACTGCACAAGACTTGTTAAAAAAAAAAAAAGTCCAAGATGAACTACCCTATAATAGAATAATATTTTATTTTTCTCCTAACTCAAAGTTTGAGTGGTCAAATCTATTCCGTGACTTGTCCGCATCTCCCAAAAAAATAAATTAATAATAATAATAATATGGAGAAAAGAGAAAGAGACACCTGCCAGCCCCAATGAAAAAAAAATCCAAGAGTAGCAGCAAGAGGAAGGCCAAGGAGATAATAGCAACCTAAGTTGATATAAGCAACAAGACCTTGCCATCCCCCTCCAATGATTGCTCCTGCTCATAATTCATCAACTAATTGAAATCAAAGCATGAGAAAAAATAAAAATAAAAGAGATTTTACTTGAATATCCTGCAAAACTGCATGATAATTTACAAAGGTTTTAATTTGCACCAGTTCCTATAATTTTGTTTTATTTGCAACCCTTAGAATAACTTTTAATGTTATAAAGTGGGTTAAAATAAATTTCTTTTGCTCATCAAAAAATCATTTTAATTTATGTTTAAAAACCTTAGAAGGTAGAAAGTAAAACCTACAGTTTATATAATCCTGCTAAAACAGTATTTGACTTCCCTACAAAAATACCTTAACAGTTATTAAGCTCTTGGCTGCAACAATATGACCAAACTGGGTTTATGACGGTGGATGATCATATGGGAGTAATATCATTTACAAACAAAAGGTATATGTAAACAATATTATGGTAATTAGCAAAAGTAAATTACCTGTCAATGTAGATTGAATGCAGGTAATCATCAAGGCAATGGCAAGAAGGTAAACTGCAGTAGAAGCTGAATCTTGAACTTCTTTGCTGCTGGTGAACAACAATGGGAACTTGTTCCAGGTTGCTAAGATCAGTATAGATGAGACAAGGCCGATGAATAGTGTTGTCAAGCCAGAGATGATAACTGCATACTTCCCTGCCCTCGGCCGGCCTGACCCAAGCTCATTTGACAGCCTCACACTGATGGAAAACAAGGAATACATACAATGAACCAGGATTATGTATTCAAACCAAATATTATTTGATCAATTGAAGTGTGTATTGAAACTCTCATCACTAATAATATTTAGTTCACCTTGTTGCTGACATGAATCCAATGACCAACATATGCTCCCAAGTATTTATGTTCAGCCTGAGAAAATAACAAGCATTTCATTGTACATAAATAGTAATTTTTTTCACAGAAATACACTTTTACACAAATACGAACTTCATAGAAGTATATAAACAGTTATAAGCTTCTATAACGGTACAAATGGAAATCTCCTCAATAGAAATTCAACAAGCACATATGTTTGAAAATGTTTCCTTCAAAGGGGCCCCATGACTCATACTCAGAGATTCGTTAATGTCAGAATATATCAAAAACCCATCTAAATAACAAACAACTATAAACCATACCAGATGGAGACTGATGCAACTGTAACCTCTGCTTTGTTTAGGAGGCCAGTGAGAAACACAATGAGAGCACTATACCAATCACTGAACAGAAGCATGAAAGCAGATGAAAGAGAGAGCTTGATGAAAGGCCACAAGTCCTTGAAAGCAAACCATGAAAAACCACTCCATGCATCCTTGCACCAAAACATAATGTAGATCACTTGAAACAAAGCCGCCGCACATGAAGACACATCATATGCTATAGCCGCCCCAGTTGATCCCCATTCTAAGACAGAGGTGAAGAGCCAAAGCACACCAAGATGAAGAGCAAGGGTTATGAAAGCAATGTATGCAAGAGGCAAGACCTTGCTCTGAGTTAGGAGGAACTTTTGGCAAGGGTAGGAAATGGCAATGGCAAATTGGTGAGGGAGAATGAGAAGGGCAAAGCGGCCAGCGAGGACGGCAATATCAGGTTGTTGGCCAAGGAAGGAGAGGATGGGGGTCGCAAAGATGTAGATCGGTGACATGAGGATGGAGGAGATGATGAGGATGATCCATGTACGTTGCATGTAAATGCTGAGCATGCCTACTTGCCCTGCTCCAACTGCTTGCCCGCTTAGCGTCTCTAGAGCACTCCCCATGCTGAGCTGTTTGATGGTTCTTTGTATTAAAAATAGAAAATAAGAACAGGATTAATGTTATAAGAATGACAAGATCATCTTCAAATGTGAATATTCAACTATAATATTCTAACATATCCACATTTTATCTAATTCTAGCGCATAAAGCACTGAATGTTTGATAAAAAATGGAAACATCCTTCAA
>NC_052484.1:1837487-1961325 GCF_009730915.1 Dioscorea cayenensis subsp. rotundata
TGAAGGATATATATACTTCTGTTGACATATTTATATATACGGAAATATTTTGGAGTTATATGTATATTTATAAAAGATTCTTTTATTTGGACATAATTATTGTGGTCTTATATCTTTTTAGAATTATGCTAATTCACTCACTGAGTAACATCGCTACTCACCCACTTCCCTATTTTTCCTAAGTTTAGCATAGCACAGTGGTGCTCCGTTAGGAGCTATGCAGCGTAGTATGCATTTGTGGTAATGGTTCGGTTGGGCCTTACTATTTTTTTGAGCATATTTAGTGGATCCACTAGAATGTTATAGAGTTTTACTTGTTATTTCTTATCTATTCTTTTCTGTACTTGTATTTGATTTTTGTGTGATATATCATTGTATACTTATTTGTATACTCATTTGTATACTCATTCTTTTCCTTGTACTTGTCTGACAAAATCTTTCTTGAATCATTTGTGTGATCTTTTGTTTTTTTCGATGATAGTGAATAAGTATGAGCATGTATTCTCTCTTGTAAGCGTTACGACAATTAGAGGGTTTGATGGTGTGTATCCTTCCTCGAGATTATCACGGTGGTTGTCGTCTGCCTGGTCCACAAGTCGGGGTGTGACATACTTACCCTGGAAAATCTTGCCAAAAGAAGATGCATTAAAATCCTAATTGCAACCTGTGTGTTCTATAATGCGACAATCGAGGCAATAGACCACTTGTTCCTCGACCGCCCTGTTGTAGCACATATTTGGCAACACTTCAATAGGAGTCTTGAAGTTAACCGCCTCTCATACTGCCTTCATGATATGTGGGGGCTTTGGCGAGCCCTTTTTTAGAGGACAACTCAAAGAAACCTGAGACAACCTAGCTAGAGCTATTATTTGGACTATTTTGCTTGAATGGAATAGGCCCGTTTTTTATTCAGTTTTCCTCTCATTTCCCTCTTTAATTGCAAAGATTACTTACTTGTTCTTATCTTGGATCTCTACAAAATCTGAGTAGAAGAGACACAAGTTAGAGCCAGCCAATGTAATCAAAATGAGCCTAGAGCAGATGATTCACAGCACAAGCTGAGTCCTTCTAGTTTGCATGTTAGCTAGAGTAGCCTCCCTGGGGGCAGCTTGTGTCTATATATTTTATTGGGGGCATTCCATGGCTTTTGTTTTTCTGTAGTTTTTTTCTTCTTTCACTTTGTTTGTTCCAAGTCTAATAGATTATCTTGCATCTTCTATGTGCCTTTCTTGGCAGTTGTACTTAGTTGTTTTAAAAATAAACATGATTTATCCACTTCGTCAAATAAATAAAATAAAATAATATGAGCCAGTATTCTTATTAGTGTCTCAACTTGGTGCACTCTCTGGAAAATTTGAATTGACTGAATAAAGGAGGAAATGGCAGAGATATTTTCCCGTACCTCATTGGATGTAAAAGAATAAGATTTATTGAAAATAAAATTAAATGATCTTTTTATAATCTTATTTTGTTTCTAATTATACCAATAATGTATGCAAACTTGAAGGAAAAATGCCCTTTTTATCATAATCATATATCTTTACTGATTGCTAGGAAGCTGTTCAAGCTATTACTCAGTAGGGGTCTGAAATTTATTAGAGCCAGATTAACATGCTTAATAACATCAAGCAGCTTATCTCTGATTTGCAGTGTCCTAGCATTACCTCTATTCCCAGAGATTGGAATCAACTTACAAATATGCTTGCTGTTCAGCAAAAAATTTCTCCTACACTACCATTATTTCATCAAGGAATGGAGAAGCCGAAATTATTAATGAGAGGAGTTGTGAGTCATGGATTTTACTTTTAATCTTGTTTATTTTCCCTCTTGTTTTCTTTGTCTATTCAACTTGCTCCTGCAGCAAGTGGCTATATATAATTTAAGAGAAAGGTCTATTTAACAAAATTAGATATTTATGAGCTGTTAATTAAGAACACTTTGCCTCTTCCAATTGAGATTTTGGACTTCCATTGGACTATTGATTCATATTGGAAAAGTCATATAAAGAACATATTCGCATATCGTACACCAAGCATTGATCTTGCTAATTGAACTGACATGAAAATGATATGCTTCCATTTCATTCTGAATTCAAACTCCCTTCGCTTTTGGTCTTCATGTTGGGGGGATATAGCAAAAGTCTTGCTCACTCTGAAACACAAAAATTAAAAATTAAAAACAAAAAGTCATTAAGAATGCAACACATTGGAAAGGAAACAATAAAGTTGGCGGTCTGCCAATACTAAATAACACCGGCATTGATACTCCAGAGCATCCTTATCAAGCTTCTAAAAATTTCTTGAAAGAAAATTATGTAAGATTATGATAAAAACGACACTAACTCAACAAAGTACGGAGAAATATCTCTACTATTTTTTTTATAGAATGTGTAAAGCAGGAATTTATTAATGATATCTTTACTATTTTTTCTCTATTCTCTCTCAATTCAAATATACTAGAGTGGGGGACCAACTCAGCCCTAAGAGTCCTTACTCATACAGTTCTAAGTAATATTACAACTATATTGACAAGAAATGGTAAACATAATCTTCATATTTTACTTTTGTAATGAGATGCCAAGGTAGAAAATATTGTTTTGTTTTTGTATATCAAAGGAGATAGGATAAATTATAGTTTCAACAAACTAAATATCGAGAATTAAAAACAAAAAATGAAAAAGGGAAGAAAATGGCACCTGGCTATGAAGTTTGTGGGAAAAGACATATATGAAACAGGCAATAGCACAAATGAACATTGCTGATAGAAGGAAGGGATTTGTGGTTGTCCACTTCAAAGCTTGTTTGTCACTAGAACTAATCCCACTAGGAACTTGGGTTGTCTGTTTTGGCTGTATTCCTATTTGTTTATATGAGATGGGAGAGAGAAGGTTATAATAGTCTCCTCCAAGCTTGCATAACCTCTCTAACTCTGGGCATCCTTGGAGTGTCAGTGATTTAATACTAGGAAGTAGTTGTTGGAGGCCTTCTGGGAATGACTTCAGCATCGGACAATCTTGAATATGTAGTGACTCAAGGGAAGTGAGGCCTTGCATCCCGTCTGACAGAGATACCAGCTTGGGACATTCAGATAACCATAAATAGAATAGTGAAGTAAGGTGTCCCATTTCTGGAGACAAACACTTGATGCCTGGACAATTGTCAATAATCAAGGATTGGAGTGATTTAGGACATATAGGCAATTCTCTCAGGGCATTGCAGTACGAAACATTCAGATACCTTAGAGATGAAAGATTCCGCAAAACAAATGTCAAGGATAGCTGATTGCAATCGGCAATACATAATTTCTCAAGTGACGACTTCATGGCTGTCGTTTCGTCTTCATCTTCTAGCAAGGAAACCAACTCCTGGCTACAAGAATTTATCCTCAAACTCCGAAGAGATTTCAAATGCTTGAAGAATCTTCTTTCCGTGGGCATGACAGAGATTTGTGTCTCACAGAATGATTTTATTATCACTAAATCTTCCAGAGTGGGGATGGGTGGCATGGTTGTCAACTTGGGGCATCCTGTAATATCCATATGAATGAGGCATGGAAACAAGGACAGATTTGCTTCTCTACCCTCCTCCAAATACCACCACTCTAGGTTCTTCATTGATTTCAACACTAGAGTCTTTAATGCAGGGAAAGGTTGCAGCGCATTGCTCCTTTTACTGTTAACAATGTGTTTGATGCCATCCATTTCATGCATTTTGAGAGACTCAAGACAGGGTAATATCTCTAGTAACAAAGTTGTCAACTTGGGGCATCCTCTAATATCCATCCTAATAAGGCATGGAAACAAGGACAAATTTGATTCTCTATCCTCCTCCACACACCACCCCTCTAGGTTCTTCATTGATTTCAACTCTAGAATCTTCAATGCTTGGAAAGATTGCAGTGTATTGCTTCTTCTGTTGTGAACAATGTGTTTGATGCCATCCATTTCTATCATAATAAGATGCTCAAGAGAGGGTAATATCTCTAGTGGCGTTGTCAACTTGGGACATCTTGTAATATGTATAAAAGTAAGGTGGGGAAACAAGGAGAGATTTGCTTCGCTACCCTCCTCCACACACCAGCCCTCTAGGTTCCTCAGTCCAGACAACGTCAAATTCTTCAATGCAGGGAAAGATTGCAGTGCATTGCCTCCTCTGTTGTTAACAATGTGTTTGATGCCATCCATTTCATACATAAAAAGATCCTCAAGACAGGGTAATATCTCTAGTGCCGTTGTCAACTTGGGGCATTTTGTAATATTTATAAAAGTAAGCCGCGGAAACAAGGACTGATTTTCTTCTCTACCCTCCTCCACACACCAGCCCTCTAGATTCTTCATTGATTCTAGCTCTAGCGTCTTCAATGCAGGGAACAATTGCAGCGCATTGCCTCTTCTATTGTTAACAATGTGTTTGATGCCATCCAATTTACTGATTTTGAGAGACTCGAGACATGGTAATATCTCAAGTGGAGGGAGTTGCTCACATGCTCTGCATTTAAGCAGTTCCAAGTGATGTAGATATTGGAATTGTTGCCTTTCTCTCATCCACATTGGAAATTGTTTGCCAGGATAATGACTAACAATAAGTTCTTTTACTCCACCGTGAGGTTTTAAGGCTTCCAACACCTCCTTCGCATTTTCCATCGAACAACATTCATCATCTCCCCAACTTAATTTTAATATGTGAATATGTTGTTTGTTACCCAAATTAGCCTTTCTAGCATCATCAGCATTTTTCACCTTCTGGAGGTTATACAAAGCAAGTTCACCAAAGAGATTTAAGGACTTTAATTGTCCTATGTTGTTCTCTGCATCAACTTCCACAGTATATGCTGTTAGAGATTTCAAGTTTTGTAATTGATGCAAACCAGGAGGGAGTGCCTCAAACTCTGGCCAATAATCAATAAGGAGATGTCTAAGACTGTCCATGTATGTTATGCTCTTGGGAAGCTTGGAAAGTTCATAACAACCATAAAGATTCAATGTCTGCAGATTAACCAACATACAAATTGATTCTGGTAGTTTCCTAATACCAGTAAAAGAAATATCAAGGTATCTTAGATGGTGCAAATGCTCTATTGAGGCAGGCAACTCTTCAATGTCTGCTTCACTCAAGTCGAGCACTCTCACCAACTTCAGCTTTGACAATAGTCTATAGTCTCTTTGACAATATAGCACAGTATGGATGATGGAGCAATCACCTTGGTTATAATTTTCATCAAATTGTAAATTTAAATGGCGTGGCCTTCGTGGGATTTTGGTAGTTGGACTGCTTTTCAACAATGGGAAGCATTCATTCTCCATAACAAAAAGTGCGAGATCATGGATGAGATGGTGCATCTTACACACTCTTCCATATTTACTTGCGTCAAGAGAATAATCATTTTGTAAAAGAGACCTCCTTATCAACTCAGTGAAAACGTCTCGCCCTTCAACATTCATATCATTCCCTTTTCCGTTTTGAGATGGAATAAACCCCTGAGCCATCCAAAATTGAATAAGCCTCCCTTCCACAATATCGTCATCCTTTGGTAATATGGCACAGAAGGCAAAGCATTTCTTTAAATGAGTAGGCAAATCAACATAGCTTAGCCACAGCTCTGGTATGATTTTATTTTCTGTATGTTGTAACTTCCATGTTTCATTTTCTAACACAGCCTGCCATTCACTTTCTTCACTCTTGCAACTCATAATACACCCCAATACTTCTACGGCAAGAGGCAACCCTTGACATTTTTTGACAATCTTTTCACCAATTTCCACCAATTTTGGTTGCTTCGGTGCACCTATAGCAAATGCTTTCTTTTCAAATAAAGCCCAAGAGGATTTTTCTGATAAACCCCTTAGAATATGATGTTTCTGTGCACCCATTACTCTGGAGCATTTCTCATTGCGTGTGGTCACGAGAATTCTGCTTCCTTCTCCTCCATCAAGCAACATGTTTCTAAGAGCATCCCACTTTTGGAAATCTTCATTCCATACATCGTCTAATACCAGCAAGTATTTCTTCTGTTCCAAGACTTTTCGCAGATGCTGTTGCAGCACCTCCATGTTTGTATGATCGCAAATCTCCTCAGAAGCTGTATGTATGATCTTTGCTGCAAGCTTTGGCAAATCAAAATCATCAGAAACACATACCCATATATGCAGTTCAAAATGCTTCTGGACTTCTTCATCTCTGTAGACTAACTGAGCAAGTGTTGTCTTACCCAAACCACCCATACCGACTATAGAAACCACAGCAATTTTTTCTTCAAAACAATCACTGATCAGCATCTGCACTAACTTCTTTTTGTCTTCATCTCTTCCAATAACTCGTGATTCATGCACATACGAGTAGGTTTGAGGTCTGTTCCTCAAAAGTTTTTTGTTATTGTTTTCAACAGCCCTGAGGTTGAACTTGTGCATCTCCTTAATGAGGCGATCTATTCTCTCATTGACTTTTCTGAGCTTCTTCCCCAACTGGAGCTTAAATAAGAGTGGATTATGATCAAGAGAAAAGAATCCACGCACCTTGCTTCTTGGTCGACCAGAAAGCTCTGCCTTGCGGTGGATGAGTAGTAGTTCATGCGTCTTGGCCTCGTCAAGAACGTCTTCAGAGTCATAGATTGCATCTTTGAGCAGCAAAAGCCAGCACCTGACAGCCTGGTCCGTCAACTGCCTCTCCTCTGCATCTTCAACAAGTGGTTGGATAAACAGTAAGGATATGCGGAGCTTTTGGAGCTGCTCAGGAACTCCATCCCAAACGGGTCCCAGATATTGAAGGGCATGAAGCGTCGATAACTCGGTGATCGTCTCCAAGGTATTGGCAAAAACTCCTGCCATTGTTACAGGTGAGATGTGATTAGAGTCTCAGCAGGATTGCGTGCGAGTATATGGACACAGCAGTGCTTTCTTCCCTTGTAGCATTCTTAGACATTTTTCTTGAAAGATATTTATCATTTGACTGACTTGGGGGCAGTAGTTTGCCGTCCATCTTTATTAGAAGACTCGTCAAATCTTTAAATATCTACTTACCTTCGTTGTAATCCGTATTTCTCAGTTTTATTAGTATTAGACGTTTGGCTCTTTTTTTCTCAAAACTAGCTAATAGGTGAAAACCATTATGGACCAGTAAAGGGGGGTATTATTGTAAAAAGAATTAATTTAATTACTTGAGATATCCCAATTATCAAAATCTAGCTTCTAGATGACTTTATAGCAGCTCAGCCAATCGCATACTAAAAAATGGGTGTGGTAGTTACTAAACAAGCTCACAAACCTAATAACAGAGTGAGCAAGGGAACTAAAACATTAATGGCAATACAAGGATTCAAGATATCTTGGTGAAATCTCTGTAAAAACATGTATCTAGTTTAATATATTTAAAGGACATGAACATCTAGGTTGAGATTGCCCCCGCACTTTGTCACATGCCAAGTTTCAAATTATTTTTTTTATGTCAATGGATATCATCTTAATGATTGTAATTCTTTTATTAATCAATTTAACTATAAACTTTTCATTATTAATTTCTAGAATGATTGTTATATTTTTTAAATATGTTATAAATTTTAATTATTACTTGTGTTGATTTAATTGTTATTAATTAATTTTCATTAATTTTTAGATTACCGTATTTATATCTATTGTATACTTACATTATCCAATTTGTTAATCTATGATTATTACTGTTAAGCTCCCTGTGAATAAGAAAAATAACTAAAATCTCAGATGCAATTGAGAAATAACATAAGATACTTTTTCTCAAAAGATACAATAAAAAGGAAGGGTCACACCATTGTCAAAAGAACATCACAGAGAAACCTAAAGTAATGAAGAAGATACACACACACACACACACACACACACACACACAAAAAGGACTTGCTCAGAATTCTAATTATTGTAATACAACAAAAGAAATGAAGGAATGAACTCTTTAAAGGAAAATCGTCAATATACCTGCCTACTTTCATAGTCTACTTAAAAGCCGATTTTCTTTTCTTAACAATGGCAAATCTCATTTTCTGAGCCTACTAAAGCACGAACAACCCCAAAAGTAGTAAAATAATGCTATAATTAAGAAGATTATAGTAATAGCAAGGCAAACATGCAAAAGTTCAACGCAATAAGAGAAAATTAGTATCAAATATAAAGCGGATCAAAAGAATTTAATAATTCCATTCAAGTTCAAGTGTCATATGAAACTTAGGTTAATATCATGAGTGGGTAGTGTAGTATAGTCATTTTTTATTTTAAACATGGAACTTCAATTTATATTATTTTGATCACTCAACTTTAATTTGTATTCACAAAGAGAGTCCAAGGGGATTCTATAAGTATGTTGACGTGTACGCCGGATTTTTCTTATCAACATCAATTCACTGTGTCATTTGAGTACTTGGACATGGCATGTCATCAAAGAAAGCCACATGACTATTCTTATTGACATGGCACATGTTACATTAGCCTGAAACAAACTAGTTAATAAGAGTGGCAACGTGGTTTGCTTTGATGATGTGGCATTTCCATGTATGTACATATGTGGCGTACATATCTTCAAATTCTCTTGGTGAACACAAATTAAAATTAGGTAACCAAAATAATATAAATTGGAGTTCAATCCTTAAAATGAAAAATGAGTCTAGTACGGTACCCACTCAAAAAATTTACCCAATGAAACCCATACTGACAACTTATAAGTATTCCAAGCAAAGCATGGAGAAATTGCCTTTTCTAGATTTAGCAGTTTTTTTTTTTTGAAAAAAAAGCTGCTAGTGTTAAGTTTTATTCAATAAGAAAGAAAAGATACACATGACAAAACACTAAAGGAAATTTTTTTGCAATCAAGGTATATAAACTTCTCTCCATTCATAAAACTGATGTAGTTCCCATTCATAAAACTTCTCTCCATTGATTTGATTGTTCAAGCATTCTTTTTTTTTTTTATTAAAGTGGATAAACCACAACTTTATTGAAAAAGATACGGAGTAGGAATAGAAAGTACAGAGTGAACCAGCAACAAACAGTAAGGGAAACAACAACAAATAAGTTAGAGAGCTATCACCAGAAGTAATAAGCTTCTAACAACAAAGCAAACTAAAAAAACCAATGGAAATAAAGAACAAAGAAAAACAGAAACGCAGCTGAGAAGATGAAGTCCGCCAGGAGGAAGCAAAGGTCTTCATCTGCTGCTAGAGAACAGGTGGTGAATTACTCTCGACCCAGTGACTCTGTGGTGTTGTTGTGCTCAGTCAAACGTGAGCCCCGAAAGACAAGAGCCCGCTTGAGTTTTTGAAAAGAGTCCAAAGGAAGATGTTGAAGCTAGGAATCCTTAGCTGTAGAAAAAAGGCAAGAACCATATGAATGATTTTAGCAATAATAGAGAATAAAGGCAGGAACTTAGAATTGAAAATGCGATTGTTTCTCTCAAGCTAAATATTCCAGCAAATTGCCCTGGAAATAAGATCCCACAAAGTTGGTTGATTGATATCTATGGCTGGAATCCAAGATATCCAAATCTTAGAAAAAGATCGTGAATGCATACGTAAGTTTAGAGCTTGTTCAAGGAAAGCCTAGACTCGTTCAGTGAATTAACACTTAAGAAGGAGATGATTAGTTGTTTCCGAGTCCTTATGGCACAACACACAAGTGTTCGTCGCCTGCTGCGCGTTACATCCCTTTTTCGCTAGGTTGGAAAGAGTAAGAATTTTATCATCACTTGCTAACCAATAGAAAAGGGTTTCTTTTTCTTGGGCATTCCAATTTCCAGAACTGAGGGTATAGAGTTCAATGCATTCCTCCATCAATTAAGAACTTGTAGAAGGAGCGAACAGAGAAAACTTTGTTGCTCTCCAGTTTCCAAATTTCCAGGTCTTCTTGATTGCTGGAGCAATCTAGAATGGAGGAACAAAAGGAAAGACTTTTAGAGGGGGAAGTTGTGTGAAAGAAAGCCTCATGCAAAGAAAGTTCTAGAGTATAATGCCTAATTGTAACCCCAGGGAAATTATAATCATTGAAGAGGTCTGGCTATAGGTCCTTAGGGGCCTGCCCCTATAGGCTATTATTATACCAAAGCAGAGTGGAATTGCCATTTTTGATAGTCTTGAAAATGCAAGATTTGAAGGAGGGTAAAATTGGTGTGATCCCTGTCTAGAAGAAAGATTTGTTCCTAGGTGGTAAGTGGTGCATTGGTCCTGGAGGTCCACCATTAAGATAGTTATAATGAATGATTCTAGACCAACAGCTTGATAGACCAGAATAAATTTTCCACTACCATTTACCTAGTAGAGCTTTATTGAAGTCATGTAGATTAAGAATACCCCAACCTCCCATGTCACATGGTCTACAAATCCTTTTCCAAGCTACTAAGTGAAACCCCTTCAATCCCAACTCCGGCCCTTTCCAAAGAAAGTCTCCTCTAATTTTGTCAATCTCTTTAACTACCCAAGCTGGAAGGTAGAACACTGGCATCCAGTATGCCGGAATTGAGGATAAGATAGAGTTTACAAGGGTGAGGCGACCAATAAGAGAAAGATAATTGGTTTTCTAGGACGTGAGCTTGGCACAAACCATAAGAGTCAGTTTCGTCCAGTCCTGTCTTCTGGGTTACCTCCCTCAAAGCGGGACACCAAAATAAGCAAGCTAAAGACAATCCCTCTTACTGTTGAGAATTGCTGCTGAGGCTACGTTAGGTTGGAAAACCATAATTAGTGGAATACAGGCAACTCTTAGAGAAATTGATGGTAAGTCCTGAGGTGTCTTCAAAAAGATAGAGAATCAATTTAATGATTTGAAGGTCTTCCTGCCCACCAGCAGTGAAGATGATGAGATCATCTGCATATTAGAGGTGGCAAATGTTATCCAAGGGTTCAATGGGAACTCCTAAAAGGACTTTTGATCTGAGCGCGTGGTAGAACATGGCACTCAACGTATCAGCTACTAACGTAAAGAGCATAGGGGAGAGAGGGTCCCTTTATCTAAGACCTCTCTGACAACAAATGCAGCCTTGTTGTTCTCCATTGATTAGAACTCTAGATTTGGCAGAACTGAGAATATTGTGAATCCAAGATAACCAGTGAGGTCCAAACCCTCTAGTGGCTAAGATGTCTTGGAGGAAATTCCAATATAAAGAATCAAAGGCTTTTACAAAATCAACTTAGGAAACATGCCCAAGAAGTTTCTGCTTCTGAATATTGAAAATTAGTTCCTGAGCAGCAACAATGGTGTTGGCAATGCATCTTCCTTTAATGAATACAGATTGAGAATCATCAATCAATGAATTGATAATCTGACTTAGTTAATTAGCAAGAAGTTTTGAAATAATTTTTCAAGAATAATTAATAAGACTAATAGGTTTGTAATCATTAATATATTCAGGAGAGGAAGTCTTGGCAATGAGAGCTAAGTTAACCCAATTTAGCAATTCAAGATTGGCCTTGCCCTCATAAAAATCATCGCAAAGAATAACACAGGTGTCCCTGGCTAGATTCTAGTGTTTTTGGAAGAAGAACATGGGGAATCCATCAGGTCCTGGCACCTTATTAGCTCTTAATTCAAACACTGCTTGCTTAATTTCCTCAATGGAAAAAGGATGCTCAAGGTGTAAAGGTCGACATTTACTTTGTGACCAAATAGAAATTGCCAATCTAGGAGAAAACGAAATGGTCTAGGTTTTCCAAGACGATCACGAAAATGCTCTGTGAAGATCCTACCTAGATTTGAATTCCTTTCAACCTAACTCCCATTGTGGCAAATGCGCGGAATAAAGTTTTTATTACGCCTTCCATTGGCTATCAAATGGAAGTACTTAGTGTTGGCATCACCCTCTTTGAGCCAAGTGATGCTAGAGCATTGCTTCTGTATAATTCCTTTTGTCTTAGCAGAGATGAGAGTTCCAATCTAATCTGGGAGTTATGTAGGATATTAACATTAGAAAGAGCTCTACTTTCACTAATGGCATCAAGGGAATGCATCTCTAAAAGAAGGGAATTTTTATGAATTCTTAAGGACCCAAAGGATTCTAAGGCTCATTTGCGGAGCTTATGTTTCAGATGAATTAATCTTTTGGTGAGAATGAAAGCTCCACATCCATCAGGGTTGATCCCAGTCCACCAATCCTGGATGAGAGATCCAAGGTTCTCATCAGAGTACCATGGTTTCTCAAAGTGAAAGGTCTTCGGTCTCAGAGGTTGTGAGCCGAATTCTAAACAAATTGGGGCATGATCAGACCCAAATCTAGGAAGAGCAAATTAGCAAGTCCTTAGAAAGAAAGTAGACCAATTTTGGGAAAGATGTACCCAGATTGGATCAACTTGACCATTTGCCCAAGCGAATATTTGACCATGTAGAGGCGTGAAGGGGGGGGGGTCGATCAGACTAAGGTCATCTAGAAAATTTTGCGCATCTGCTAAGTCTCCTAGGTTTGGAATGCCTTTGCTTTTATCATTCAGGGAAAAAACTGTGTTAAAGTCCCCACAAATGATCCAAGGAGAAGAACTCAAAGTTCTGACAAAACATAATTCATTCCAGAAGTCATTTTTGAGAGATCTAGCGTTAGGTCCATAAACCGTTGTACAGAGCCAGACAGAGTTGTCTATTTTGTTAGTAAATTCTGAGGTCAAGGTGAAAGTCCCTGAATGAATTAGGGATCCACAGACTCGATCTTTGTCCCAGGCCATGACTAGTCCTCCAGAAGAACTAGAGACCGGCAAGTAAAAATAGGAATTTAAAAGTCGACCACTAATAGATTTTCACATGGAAGTGTGAAGGTCATGAAGTTTGGTCGCCTGAAGACAAACTAAGTCTGCTTTGGAATTGAATAAGAAGTCTTTTACTAAGTGACATTTGGAAGGTCTTCCTAGACCTCTAACATTCCAAGAAAGAACTTTCATTTAGAAATATTAGCAGTCCAGCCAGAAGGACCTGCTCAGAGAGAAGAGGAAGCAACTCTCTCTCCAATTCAAGGTTCTTAATTATGTTCAGGCATTTAAATTTATGATTAGGGGAACCCATGAAGTTCACAACACAAGAGTTACTATAATTCAAAAATTGAGCATCAGACCAAGAATTAAGAATAGAGCAATTTGAAGAGGGCGTACTATCTCTGGGATCCTCTGGAATTTTTTTCTTGGCAGACCTAGGTGGATGAGGGATAAATCCTGCCTCTTCATTCCAGTGGGTAGAGGGGTTCTTGGCTCTTTCACTCCTGTGAATTTGGTCTTACATAAGAATTGAGCCAGAGAAACTGTGAGATGAATCTTATGAGAGTTAAAATTCTCAGGAGCACTTACTTTCTCTAACCCCATCTCACTGACACAGGGTCCAGGAATAGAGTCACCCTGTTCAGTTGGAGCTAGATCCTTTTATCAGTCAGTATATATATATTTTTTAAATTAATGGATAAACCACTTCATTAAATTATCAGTCAGTGTACTCTTGTGCGTGGAATAGTATTCATATTTATAAGTCACGGGTTTAATGCAATTGCTTAAATCCTTTTTGAACCCTCTACTCTTAATCCACCAGCATTTCCCAACCTAAGTGATGTAGAAGATTTATAAGGGCAAACTCAATTGTGGAAAAATGCAAACTGCATTCCTCTACAATTTCTTTGACCGACAACAAATGCGATAAACTCAAGATCATGTCATCGGAAATCTTAATAACTGTTCAAAAATCTCTCTGGCATGAACCTTTTTTCAAGCCCCATGCTTCACTCTTGCTTTGATATTATTTTTTTTGGACAAATGGCAACAAGCTCCACCGTTTAAGGGTATCAAAGTGATATGTAGGCGCAAAGGTATATCAGTTATATTGGTTTAATGATACATAAAGATTTATTATGTTGGGTGGACTAACATGAAGGGCAAAAAAATTCTCTTTACTGTGCAACCCTAAAGGGGTAGAAAATATGACTTCGTCCATAAAGGACACACATTGGGACATATTAATAAGTACTTCTATAGTATCGGATCCTAGTCGACAATGAATAAATAGTATTTCTACGCTATTGGGGCATGAGATTTTGAACCAGTGTATTGATCTCTTACTTTGATAAGTACTCATTCTTTTGTGTGAATCAATGTCCTTGATGGTTTCCAGAGAAAGTAGCAATGGAGTCTAAGGATGTTGTCTTACCATGTCTTTTAGTACAAAACGAGAGGCCTTACTTCCTTCATACTTTGTTTATTAATGATTGCCTAAGGCTGAAGTCTTTTCCAAAAGGCCTCTGATAAGTGCCTGAGTAGACATATTTTTCTATATCTTTTACATGCATTGAGTATCATTTGTACCATGGTTTATGTCTCATAAAATTTATTTGGTTTTCTTTTGTGCAATTAGGTTGTGAATGCGTTGAAGGAAGAAGAAGAAGCAAAAATAGGTTATAAATACACATTTTGGGAGTTTTTGTGCAATCTAAGAATCAAGACACAAAAGGAGCTCATGTACATGGAGGTGTGTGTCAACTTCTAAGAGAATTCGAGCCAATTTGTGAGTTGGAAGGGCACAAAGACAGTCACACAACCATGTCTCTACTTGTGTGAAGAATACAAGAGCTTCCAAATGATGATTCGACGAGAAAAATATTTATAAACTACCATGTGGACGTGTTGCCGACCATGTGGTATCAAAAAAAGAGTATGTGAGCAGCGTTTTATGAAGAGTACTGTAGCAAAATAATGTAGCATTTTACTGTAGCAGTATTGTCACGTGGAGGCACGTGACAGTCGCGGTTTACGCTTATAAATAGCCGTTTTGCCCTATTCTTTGGACTTTTTGCTAGCGTTCGAAGGGAAAAGTAGCTAGGGTTTCAAGAGGAGGTCTTTGGTTAATTTGGGGGGTGTTCTTCACCAACTTTGATAAAATCTTTTCTCCGTCATAGCATCGAGGGGGCCTTCGGCAGCCTAGCTTTGGAGAGGGATCCTTCAAGACGTTGAGCGACCCATCAAGGCCATCAACACGAATTCAAGGGGGTTTTATTCTATGGTTTACATTGCTTTTTATTGCATTATTCTTTGCTTTATAACTTCCCCATGGAGGAATAAACCCTAGTAGGTATTTGGGCATGTGAACCCTAAGATCTTATCTTTTGTACTGACTTACTTTATATTTTCTATTATTTCCAAGTTTATTTGAGTTTTAATCTTGTTTTCTCATTGCTTGCATGTCGTATTGATCTTTGTGATTGATTGGTAATGCATGATTTTTTGCCTTGGTGAGAGATAGGTCTCCATTAGGGTTAGAACTCCAAGATTAAAGAGGGTTGAGAGGGTGAGTCATGAGATAGTGGAGTGTCCCCTTTCCCCTTGGATGAGTGCTTTCTATCTCCGTATTCCCTAAGCGTTATGTAACCATATTTGATGTGAGGCGTAAGATTGAGAGATTTCTCTGCCATGACCTTGTAGGGGGTTAGGGGTCTTTCGCCTAGAAGTAGGGTTAGGTCTATTTTTAGGAATCGGTTGCACTCCTAGGTATCCCTAGAGTTTATTGCGGTTATATGTGGTGTGAGATGTTGAGATTGAGTGATTTCTCTACCGAGACCTCATAGAGGACTAGTATCAGTGGCCTGGAGGCAGGGACCGATTGTTTTTGGATTACCTCAACTCATCCAACTCGATTTAGGAACATTTAGTAAGTCTTGCGCTTTATGTTGGATCCTAGTGGGAGCATTGCCCATGTACCTCATCTTTATTGATTGAGATCTCCCTTGTTTTTTATTTTCCCTTTGCTTGCTTGCGATATTCTTATTCTTGCAATTAAGTTCATTTCATCACAATCTTGATTCTGACTAGATAACTGAGAAGTGGTTAATACTAATACTTCCGTTCCCTATGGATTCGACTATCCATCTCACCGGGTATTTTATTACTTCGACACTCGTGCACTTGAGGTACACACACGCAATTCGGTCTGTCAGCCTCCATTCATTTCTTCCTCATTTTTTTTAAAAAAAAAAGAAAAATAAGATTCCATGTATGCTTGGATATGGAGAGGCTGTGTGAACTGTAGGAGATTATTTCTAGATTCTCTCAACAATCTCATGTCCAGTAGCAGGAGAACAAGCTTTAAAGTGCATTGTCACAAGTCCTTTCTTTCTATTAGCAATTTTTATTTGTTTAGTTGAATGTTTCATGCATTTTTTATTCAACAACCTTAAAATACCAATTTATTTATTATTTTGATGAAATGTTCACAAGTCACGTGTCAGGGGTGTTCACATGCGTGGAATTATTACCTCAACACATCTATTCACTTACTCTACATGAACTGATGTTCAAAAGCCCCTCCTTAGCAAAAACCACAAACGCCCTACACAAGGGACCCTGTGGTAATAGACCAAGAGGTCGTTGCAATGTACCATTTTTTTTAGGTTCTTTTCAATTTTATGTTTTAAAATAATTTGTTTTAATTTATTGAAATATATATTATATCATATCTAAATTGATAAGTAAATGATGATATTATCTACTTTTGACTTCATTTCAAACCTAAATATGAATCTTATGTTTAGCATTTTTCCCCAATATAATCAATATTTTAATTAGAATTAATACGATGGTTGGTCTCATATTTTTACAATTCAACTATTTTCAACAAAATCCACTGTGGAATTTAATTGTTCCTTAAGCATCCATCGAAGAGATCCTTCTTGTGGGGAGGTTTACTACATTGCTTCTCACGTTTTAGGGCTTGTATATCCTATGATATGCAAGGTGGTGTTTCCACACTCTTTTGGTTTGATGGTTGGCTTGGAGGAAGAGCTCCTAGGGACTTATGGCCTGACATTTTTGCAACCAATCAACATTCTTTTGCCATGATTAATGACATTGCACACATGTTCCTGTCCGAATTGAGAGAAGTAGACCCTTCTCTCGATGATTTGAAATCTAGTATGGGCAGTGAGACAAGGAACATGAAAAGATGAAGGCTTACTCCTAACAGAACATTCTCAATTAAATCCATATACAATTTTGTGGTAGATGGGGGACTTCGATGTCAAACCATCTAAGCCATTTGGAAAGGATTCTACCCTAGGAAGGTCAAGGCCTACATGCGCTTAGCATGGGATAACAAGATATTTTGTGATACCAAGGGACTTTCGTGCGGTATTTTTTTTATATTTTGGGTGTGCATAGTAGTATGGTTTGAGTAGTTGGGGAGTTCCTGGCAGTAGAAAGGCCGTTTCTACATTTTCTGTAGAATACATGAATGAAATCCACACTAGCATGCACACGCTCGAAAGATGCAATAGTACTATAGGAAATGTACTGTAGCAATCGGCAAAAAAACACATGGCCATGTGGAATTTCCACATGGCCATGTGTAAAGTAACATGGCCATGTGTAAATACAATTCCCTAAACCTTTTATTTCTTAATCTATTAATCATAAATGGATGATGATAACTACATAAATTAAACAACTAATTAAATTACTAATTATGTGAGGATGAGACAAGGCATGAAAAAAAAATTCAAAACAAAACTAGAACTAAGTATGATTAATTTAATTCTCATATTTGATCATCATTACCATTAAAAATAAAAAAGTATAAAAATAAAATAAATCCTAAATGATTTATACATCTTAAACAATTCTAAGTTTCTATTTTTCTCATACTCTAAACTCCAAAGCTCCAAAAAAATCCAAAATAATATTTTCAACAAATCAAGACTCGAAAGAGTATCGTGAAATAAAGAAAAAAAAGAGCCCGAATTACATGCCCCCAAGTCCTTTTCTTAAAAAACAAAAACAAAAACAAAGAAAAACAAAAAACAAAAAAACAAAAAAACAAAAACAAAAACAAAAATAAAAATTGAAAACCGGGTTCCATCCGGTTTTGGTCCGACCGCAGGTTCACGGGTTTGGCAGGTTTGGCCCGGTTCAAAATTCGGTCAGCATTAATCCTAAAACCGGATCAGCCATGGGCTCCCGGTTTGTTTTCCGATCCGACCAGCTAGTCCGGTCCGGTTTTCAAAAACATGGGTCTCAAGCAATCATATCGGACAAAAGAATTGATTTAGACATGACAACTAATATGGGCCATCCTAGCAATTTGATATTTGCATAGATGTTAACCCTTTAAATATGTTATTGTTTTGGAATTTTTTGTATGCACTCAATTGACTTGTTTCCCTCCCCCAATAAAGAGGCTCCCAACAATAATTGAGGTTGTAGTTTATACACTTTTAGTAAAAAAATAATAATATCGAGAATAAATCGTATGGGATGTCGTATGGGGATGTTCCCTCAAATTTAAAAAAAAACGTAGAGAGAGAGAGACATAAACAAATGGGTGTGAAGAGAGAGAACAACAGTGTTATAAATAGTAGTCATATCATTATACCAACAACAAATGGGTGATTGATTGGTTCTATTTTGGTTTTTATAGTTTTACGTTGCAGTAGAAATAGAATTGAACAATTATAATTAGTTGAGTTATTGTATGTGTGATTTAGATTAAAATACTGTGCATTTCACATTTTACCATAATACTATTCATAATTACAGTACAAATGAATGATAATTCTATCATTGTAGAGGTGATGATGAATACCATTTGGATTTCAATCGACGAATGTTTGTAAAGATTGAATCTACGAACATTCGTATATGACACATCCTCATATATATATATATATATCATAACAAATCTTGTTCTTTACTAGTTTATTATAGACTTTTTTATATCTAGCAATATACTAGTTCATTTGTTATTGTTAGTTTGTTTGAAAATTGTACTAAATCCCTTAGTTCATGTTCGGTGATTGCGCATGTGTATTGAAATATTAACTCTATTCCCGTGCATGTTTTTGACGTGACTTGCCCACATTTTGTAAAAAAAGAAAATTCATAAGTTTCAAAAAAAATTGAAAGGTTTTGTTTTTAAATTAATATTAAGAAATGAAACTCTTGATAATCTAGATAATTTACCAAGTGAATGTGGGTCTTGGGGCATACCGAAAAATTCAATTTTTATGGGGCACAAATAAAAAAAGTATTTTTTTTGGGATATACTCTACATATTGGGTTTCTTTTATATGTTTATTGTAAATGACAAAAGATAATATTATATGAAGGGGAATGATTGAAAGAAAGGGAGGTAAAAGTTGGTGGCATAATTTTTTGTTTTATAAGAAACTTATGTTAATTGCTGCTCAGACTCATTAGAGGGTTATGTGTATGCATGCAAATAATGGTTTTCTCTTTTGGGTTAGCACAAACAAATATGATCTTTTGTAGGGGTGTATGCGAATTTACCAAAGAACATGGGACATCAACCTCAGTGTCTCACAATAAATGATCACTCCTTATGACAACCACCACCTTGAAGTTTGCTTTTTTGTTTTAAAATATTTCTTACTCTTCCTAACAATGAAATTAACCATAATCAACATTAGTTTTTCACTCTCTTAGATTGAAATTAGCTTGAATTTAACCGTTTCGGTGGGGGTTCAACTGGGGAATGTTGGTGATGTACATGTGTGTGTGTGTGTGTTTACAACACATTGTTGCAAATAGATTGGTTGAATTGTGAAACAAAAGTAACATGGAACAGCTCAGCATGGGGAGTGCTCTAGAGACCCTTAGTGGACAAGCGTTTGGAGCAGGGCAAGTAAGCATGCTCAGCATTTACATGCAACGTACATGGATCATCCTCATCATCTCCTCCATCCTCATGTCACCGATCTACATCTTTGCGACCCTCATCCTCTCCTTCCTTGGCCAACAATCTGATATTGCCTTCCTCGCTGGCCGCTTTGCTCTTCTTATTCTCCCCCAACAATTTGCCATGGCCATTTCCTACCCTTCCCAAAAGTTCCTCCTAACTCAAAGTAAGGTCCTGCCTCTTGCATTCATTGCTTTCATATCTCTTGTTCTTCATCTTTGTGCGCTTTGGTTCTTCACCTCTGTCTTGGAATGGGGCTCAACTGGGGCAGCTATAGCCTTTGATGTGTCTTCATGTGCAATGGCTTTGTTTCAAGTGATCTACATTATGTTTTGGTGCAAGGATGCATGGAATGGTTTTTCATGGTTTGCTTTCAAGGACTTGTGGCCTTTCATTAAGCTCTCTCTCTCATCTGCTTTCATGCTTCTCTTGAGTGATTGGTATGGTGCTCTTGTGGTGTTTCTCACTGGCCTCCTAAACAATGCACAGGTTACAGTTGCATCAGCCTCCATATGGTATGGTTTATAGTTGTTTTTCTTTCCTTTTCCTTCATATAACTAAATGGAATTTGATACAAGAACAAGAAGCCAGCAGTTAGTCCCATGGATCCGCTTCATGAATCTTTCCCTTCCACATAAGATGACTGCCAAATTCTGCATCTTGTATGGTTGACACTATTATGCGTATGAGATTTATTTATTCATGATCCTATTTAAGAGCCAAAAATTTAGATAAACTAAGATATTACATTATTTCAAAAAATTTATGCTAAATGCCTTTTAGTCTGCCTTTTCCTCTTCTACATTGTTTCCCTCTTCTTATGCGGGCATCTACCGGCCCTTTAAAGACCTGTCTATACCATCAATTGAATGGAATTTGATGTCTTTTGAAATTAATGAATCTCTTAGTCATGGGCCACTTTGAAGGAAACTTTGACATATACATATCTGCTTGATGAATTTCTTTTGGGGAAATTTCCATTTGTACTATGGTTAAAGCTTATAACTGTTTATATACTTTTATAAAATTCATATTTGTGTAAAAGGGTACATATCTGCTTGATGAATTTCTTTTGGGGAAATTTCCATTTGTACTATGGTTAAAGCTTATAACTGTTTATTTACTTTTATAAAAAAAAGTGTGTCACATTAAGAAATGCTTGTTTTCACAGGCTGAACATAAATAGTTGGGAGTATATGTTGGTCACTGGATTCTTGTCGGCAACAAGGTGAACAAAATGCTATTAGTGATGACAGTTTTAATACTCGCTTCGATTTATCAAATAATATTTGATTTGAATGCATAATCCTGGTACATTGGATGTTTTCTTTGTTTTCCATCAGTGTGAGGCTGTCAAATGAGCTTGGATCAGGCCGGCCGATGGCAGGGAAGTACGCGGTCATCGTATCTGGCTTGACAACACTATTCATCAGCCTTATCTCATCTTCATTGATCTTGGCAACCTGGGACAAGTTCCCATTGTTGTTCACCAGCAGCAAAGAAGTACAAGATTCAGCCTCTACTGCAGTATACCTCCTTGCCATTGTCTTGATGATTACCGCCATTCAATCTACATTAATAGGTAATTTACTTTTGTTAATTACCATAATGTTGTTTGTATGTACCTCTGCAACAATGAAAATTCTCTGATAACTCTTTGTGGTAAATGATATTTACTTGTGTACTCCAATATAATCATTCACTATCATAAAACCACTGTGGTGATTTTGTTCATTAATTTTCACCTATTTGCCGGTGCTCAGGAACTTAACAATTTTACAAAGGTTTTGGCAGTTTTGTATAAACTAAAGGTTTTTACTTGCTACCTTCTGATTTTTTAAATATTACTTGGCATTCATCAGGACTAACTTTTGACAGTTTAACATAAATTAAATTGATCTTTATAACAGGTAAAAAGAAATTTGGGGTTGCACATAAAGTAAAATTATAACATCTGTAAACTATCATGCAGTTTTGCAGGGTATTCAAGTAAAATCTTTTGTTCTTAACATGCATTGATTTCAATTAGTTGATGAATTATGAGCAGGATCAATCACCGGAACCGGATGGCAAGGTCTTGTTGCTTATATTAGCATAGCTTGCTATTATCTCCTTGGAATTCCTCTTGCTGCTGCTCTTGGATTTCTTTTTCATTGGGGCTTGCAGGTGTTTCTCTTTCTCTACTCCATCTTGGTTTTTCTGATTGGCTTGATTAAATATATATATATATATATATATATATATTATCTTTATGTTGTCATGGAGATGGTAAAGTGTTTTATATGTTTTGAATTATCAGGTGGGCTTGTAAGGTATTATTTTCCAGAAAAAATTGTCATTTATTTGGTATCAATTAAATGATATTACACATGTTCACTTTTGTTTATCTTAAGTTTGGAATTTTGTACTTGTGTTAGGGAATATGGATTGGGATGATATCTGGTTACATTGCTCAAACATTGGTTCTCATAACCATTGTTTGTAAGACCAACTGGAAGGGTCAGGTGAGGATTCATACTTTATCAATTTTTTTTTGTTTTCTAATGCACATTATATATATATATATATATATATATATATATATATATATATATATATATATATGACATATGACATATCATTTAGGGACGTCTCATAATAACTGTTGAATTTTAATCCAACGGTTATTATCTATTCATAAACAATTTAGGGTGCGTCATAATAACCGTTGGATTTTAATCCAACGGTTATAATCTATTCATAAACAGTTTCAAAAGGTATATAAATAAACATCCGTACGTATATGACTTGAATCCATATATATATATATATATATATATATATTACTAAAAATAAAGGGATCTTGTTCAAGTAATTGATACAAAGCTTGTGTGGCAAGTTTTTTAAGTATATATGGGTTTTCTAAACTCATTATTTTTCACAAATATTACTTGTAATTTTTGTAATAAAGTTTGATGTTTTTAATTTGAGTCTTGGTGTTTTACATATACATTCAACACAAAATAAACATAAGAACTACTGTATTTTAATTAAATTAAATGGGTTGTTTATGGTATAAATTTTTATTATCAGGTTATACAAGCGGAAAAAGGCTCCAATTTTTGGAGTGGAGAAGATCAATAAACAAAAATGGGTAGAATGATTTGATTAAAATACTCAAAACTTTAATTGTTGTAATTTATTTGTAAATTAAATTGTTTAGTGCAGGGCGCCACTTATTGTAATTTGTTACAATTAAATTGTTTTACTGACACCATGACATTAATTGTTGTGATTTAATTAACTTGTATATTTTTATTGTATTATTTATTTTAATATTTAATTTATTACATATATATATATTTTTATTTATCTCTTTCCTCAAGAGTGGTATTTTATTCATTTCCCAATTCTATACTTAAGAGTTCAAAATTTGACCATTATTATTCATATATATATATTGATTTATTTTGATTTTGATTTTATTTATTTATTCTTGAGAGAAATGTGGACAAGTGCGAATAGGATTTAAATTCTCTATTTTAAATTAGAGAGAGGTCCACCCAAAGGAGTGAATTGGTCCATGCTCATCTTATGAGTAAAATTTTTGGTAGGTTACTTATCTTATGCCCTTTTTCAAAAAGGTATCTCACTTTTAATTTGTATCAAAAAGGTATCCAAAGTTGTGTTTTTATTTCAACGGCAGGTGACCCTGACCAAAGTCGATCATTTAAGCTGATGTGGCTGTTGAGTCATCTGGTGTATTCCAACCTGGTTTCTATCTAGCTGCTAAGTCATTTGGTTTGTACCACATCAAAACAAATGATAGGCTGAGTGAGATGAAGCCATTGTGCCACGCGTCAGAGAACCCCTTTCGCGGGAATCTCGAATTTGGACAGTGGGTTCGTTGTCTTGACCAGGCGGAGATTGCGATAGACAAAGCTTAGGGTTTTGTGCGAACTGTGAATCGGGTGAAGGAGCGCTGTCGGCTGAAGCTCAGTTGGCTCTCCAACGTAGATGGCGGTTAACTGGGAGATTCGGCGTGAGGGTGAGGAAGCATCGGACTCATCGTAAGTCATTTTTCTTTTTCGATGAGATGTGATGCTTGTGTTTGTTGTGATGAGCAAAGTGGCTTCAAGAAGCTTCGATGTGTTTATATACGCCTAGATGTACATCACATTGTTGATGTCCTATTGTTTTAGTGTGTTAATGTCAGTGGGGGTCTTAGTTGAGTGAAATAATTAGGTTGTTATGGTTTTGTTATGGTTTTATTGTTTTTGAATCCCATTCTGTTGATGGCATTTACCCGAGTGATTGTGTTGTAGTTTAATTCCCACCCGATTGAAAAAAAATAGGAAACTTTCTTACCCTCAATCATTTGTCTTGGCAATCAGTTCCCCATTTTGTCTATTCTAGTTGCATATTCAATTGAGTTATTAGTTTGTCCTGCTCCTTTTCTTTTTGTGTGGTGTGTGAAATAATTAGGTTGTTATGGTGAATGCCATTCGTTGATGTCATTTACCCGAGTGATTGTGTTGTAGTTTAATTCCCAATCGATTGAAAAAAATAGGAAACTTTCTTACCCCCAATCATTTGTCTTGGCAATCAGTTCCACATTTTGTCTATTCTAGTTGCATATTCAATTGAGTTATTAGTTTGTCCTGCTCCTTTTCTTTTAGTGTGTTAATGTCAGTGGGGGTCTTAGTTGTGTGAAATAATTAGGTTGTTATGGTTTTATTGTTTTTGAATCCCATTTTGGTGACTAACTATGCTGCTTATTATTGTCTACATATATTTAAGTGGCCATTGCTAATCTCAATTGTAGCCTCAATTATAAATGTCCTGTTTTTTTTTATGTACATGTTATTACCCTACCATAATTGAGCAGAAAAATACTTTTTGTTACACTTCAAATCAGATTTTTGTTTGTTCTTCAATTGATTGTGGCCAAATGATATATGCCATATGATTTAATTACTTCCTAGTTTTTCAGTTTTAGATTGTGTCTATATAGTTGATTTTTAATTAATTTACTGAAATGCATGCTTTATTACAGTGCCAGATGCTGAATTGTTCACAATAAGGCTTCATTACAGATTGGATGAGATAGAAGGGTTTGCTGGTTACATAGATTACTGCTGTGCTGACCAAATATCTAGACTAGAACTAGTTAGCATGGCCAAGGAGTTTGGTTTGGATGTAGAGGGCTTCTCAATTGGATGGTTGGATGGAAGGACTGGTGTGGGGGTTTATAATGAGATAAAAACTGATTTAGAAGCCTTAGACATGGCCACGTCTGTTGGGAGTACTAAGGAGACATGGGTGTATATCAATCTTCCTAGTGGTGGGCACCCTTCAGATCATGACATTGGGACAACAGAAGATGATCATGCAAATGTGGGGCTATTGAAAGATATAGAAGATGATGGAGATGATATTATGGATGATGCAAAATTGGAGGAAATTATAGTTGGTGGTCAAGGGAAGGAAAAGAATGTTGATGAGGTGTGGGATTTCCATGACTCTGATTATAGTTTCAGTGATAAATCTGATGATGAACCCCTGGGGAATGAAGATAGGTCACAAGAAGAACCCATAGGCAAGTATGGAGCACATGCTAGTGCTGGCCTTGATGATGAGGGTGATTTAGACAACTTACAGTCTACATCTTCTACAGATGAGGAAGATTTAGCTCCACCCAAGTGTAGATATCCTGAATTTAATGGGGATGTTGACATGGAGAACCCCATTTTAGAATTGGCATGAAATTCCGAGATTTCAAACAGTTCAAAAAGGCAGTCAGAAATTATGGGATTAAGAATCGATATGTGATGAATTTTAGGCCAAACACCAAGAAGAAATGCAAGGCCTATTGTAAGAAGGGATGTCCTTTCTACTTGTGGGCATCACCCATGGTGAGGGACAAAGCCACAGTACAAATTAAAACAGGTGTGCTTG
The DNA here is from genome assembly GCF_009730915.1 of Dioscorea cayenensis subsp. rotundata. Lineage (NCBI taxonomy): Eukaryota > Viridiplantae > Streptophyta > Magnoliopsida > Dioscoreales > Dioscoreaceae > Dioscorea > Dioscorea cayenensis. The sequence goes on from NC_052484.1 coordinate 1,863,076, forward strand.
AGCACGAGTGCTCTAGGGATCATAATAACAGGCATATCAGTGCAGACTGGATTACAAGGCATTATTTAGAGCAGTTCAGGGCAGATCCAACTTGGAAAATAACTGGGATCATACAAGCTGTGAAAACAAATCAAGAAGTAGAAATCAGCAGGCTTAAGGCATACAGGGCTAAGTGTTTAGCACAGAGGTGGTTTTTTTTTCTTTATAAATCTTTTGTTGTATTAACCTTCGCATGTCTTCTAAATTTTTTTTTTTGTGTATGGTTGTTGTTTTCAAGGATCATTGATGGTGATGAGGAGACACAGATCCACATGTTGCATGACTATAGGTTGGAGTTGATGAGGACACATCATGGATCAACTATCATCATTGACTGCAGTGAAGGAGTGTTTCAAGGTATGTATGTCTGTCTTGCCCTTCTGAGGGCTGGTTTCCTGGCAGGTTGCAGGAAAATTGTGTCACTTGATGGATGCTGGCTCAAAGGATTGTATGGAGGCCAGTTATTATCTGCTGTTGGGATAGATGGCAATGACTGCATCTATCCCATAGCATGGTCTATGGTCAATAGAGAAACCAAAGAGAGTTGGACCAAGTTTCTACAAGTGTTGAAACAGGATCTGAGGATCATTGACAACCAAGATTGGGCATTCATGTCAGACAGACAGAAGGTGAGGAACATTCTTTTATTAAATCTGTGTATAAGTATTTGCTTTCATATCTGTATCATTGGTTCCTGTTATTTATTTGATTGGATTTGCAACCAATAAGTACATTAGTTCTTTGTTAAACTGTTCTGATTTAGGTTTCTAACAGAATTTTATTAAATCTGTGTAAAGCTATTTGCTTTGATGTTAATTAAATTGTTGTTAGATGAATTGCTTATTTATTTGATTGGATTTGCAACCAATAAGTACATTAGTAAACTGTTCTGATTTAGGTTTCTAACAAAATTTTATTAAATCTGTGTATAACTATTTGCTTTGATGTTAATTAAATTGTTTTTAGATGAATTGCTTATTTATTTGATTGGATTTTCAACCAATAAGTACATTAGTAAACTGTTCTGATTTAGGTTTCTAACAGAATTTTATTAAATCTGTGTATAACTATTTGCTTTGATGTTAATTAAATTGTTTTTAGATGAATTGCTTATTTATTTGATTGGATTTTCAACCAATAAGTACATTAGTAAACTGTTCTGATTTAGGTTTCTAATAGAATTTTATTAAATCTGTGTATAACTATTTGCTTTGATGTTAATTAAATTGTTTTTAGATGAATTGCTTATTTATTTGATTGGATTTTCAACCAATAAGTACATTAGTTCCCTGTTAAATCAAATCTCTAAATTAATTTGCTCTTACCAATGGTTTCTAACAGAATTTTTTTCTTTCTTTTTATTTTTTCTTGGCATGTGTTGTGATTATGGGTTGATGGGTATGGTTCACTTGACTATTTTTACACTAGGGTTTGATGCCCGCACTAGTTGATATTTTGCCAAACAGTGAGCACCGGTACTGTCTTAGGCACATTCACACCAATTTGAAAAAGGACTTTAGAGGAAAAGCCATTAAGGACCAACTTTGGTCATGTGCTAAGGCTTCTTACCTTGCTGCCTTTGAGAGAGCAATGGAGGGGTTGAAAGGGATGTCTTTAGGGGTATTTGAGTTCATGAAAAAGATAGAACCAAAACATTGGAGTAGATCACACTTCCACACCCAATTTAAGTGTGACATCTTACTAAATAACCTTTGTGAGGTTTTCAACAGTAATATATTAGAAGCTAGGGTTAAGGGGGTCCTGACAATGAACGAAATGATAAGAACACAATTAATGAAGAGGATCCAAAAGAGGAGAGATGCCATGCATAGGGTGACAACCACACATTGCCCCAAGATATTAAAAAAGCTTGAGAAATCCAAATAACATAGCTGGTACTATAATACTACATGGTCGGGAGGGGACAAGTGCCAAGTTGTTAGTCCTGATGGTCAATTTGTGGTCAACAAAGCAGAGTCCAAGTGTTCATGTAGAAGGTGGCAGCTTAGTGGGATCCCTTGTAGTCACTTAATTTCAGTCCTGTATTACAATAGGGAGAAGTCTGAGGACTACCTTCACCCTTGTTACAAAGTCAGTACCTACATGTCAACATATAGGCACATCCTTCACCCTACTCATGATAGGGATTCTTTGCCAAGGAGTGATCATCCTCCCATCATCCCACCACATCCAATAAACAAGAGAAAGGGCAGGAAAACCATGCTTAGGAGAAGGGAGTTTGGTGAAACAAGTGGCTACAACAAGGGAAAGGTGAGTAAGAAAGGTATGAGGATGACTTGCAGTGTTTGTGGTGCACAAGGTCACAATAAAAGGTTCCATGGTGTGGACTTCCCTTCTAGGAAGAAGGGAAATTCATCTAACATAGATACACCAAACCAGTCACAGGTTAGAATTTGCATTGTTTGTGTTAATTACTATTGGAGCTGTCCATGAGTTTGATGACACATTTATGTGCTTCACTGCAGTTTTTTACAGTTCCTGTTTGTGGTGCATCATATGGAAAATCACCTGCCACACAATTGCCAAATCCACAAGTGGAAGATCGAGTATGTGAACCTCTCAATTTATTTTGTAACTTGTGTTGTAATAATTAATTTATGATTAGTTCCCTAATGGCTCAATTGTAGGTATTCAATGCACATACACAGAGATCTGCAGAATGCAGTCAGGTGACAAGAGCATACCAAGTTAGGGTTAGCAAAAAAGCACAGGTGAGTTAATTATTTTTAGAATATTTTGAATACTGTTGCAATTTTTTTATTATTAATAGATTGGATTAATTCTACTTTCCAGGCAGCTCAATATAGACAAAGACAAACAATCAAACCATTACAACCAGCTCAAGTTAAAAACAAAGAAGGGGGGAATCCAACATACCCAAATGTGCTGACAAGAAGAGGAAGATCTGGTTGCCACCAGGGGTTGGAGGCCATTGACCAATTACCATTATGAGAGAGTTGCTATGCAACTGCAACTGCAGTCTTATTGGTTCTATGTATTTTGTATAGAATTTTGGTGCTTCACTGGTTCTAGGTATGTTGTAAAAACTGCAATATTTTGGAAAACTGTTTCCAGAATGTCAGTTCAATTTTGTAAACTTGCAGACTTATAATTCTGTGGGCTTGGTATTATGTAAACCTGCAGATAAGAGGGTTAGAATTCTGCACACTTATTATGCAACTGCAGTCTTACTAGTTCTATGTATTTTGTATAGAATTCTGGTGCTTCATTGGTTATATGTATGTTGTAAAGACTTCAATATTCTAGAAACAGTTCAATTTTGTAAACCTGCAGACTTAGAATTCTGCAGGCTTGGTATTATGTAAACCTGTAGATGAGAGGTTTAGAATTCTGTAGACCTAGCACACAATTTTGTAAAAAAATTAATTACCATTGAATCAATAGCATATACAGCTTTTTAATTCAGCTTTTTTTCCAGTTTTTTGTAGTGTTCATACAAAAAAGATTAAAATGCATACCCACTTTCATTATAGAATAGCATACTTAACAGCCAGTTTTTTCTTCTCCAGATTTTATGGTGTCCATACCCAAATTAATCTCACTGCAATTTTCTCCAGTTTTTTTTCCTGCTGTTTTTGTAATGTCCAGGTGAAATCTTTAAAAAAATTTGTGCAGTTAATTCAATCCAAAATGAAGATGAGTCTTATACATTCAGGTTGGAGTGAGTTAATATTTGGTTTTTTTTTGTCAGTATAACATCAGACCAAAATAAAATTCATACTCAAATTCAAAACACAAACACATCCATTCATTGAAATCCTACCCTCATTGTTGTGGTACATCAAAGTTATTTTAAACTTAATCAATATGAAAGACAACACAATACACAATGAACCCTAAATCTATACCCGCAACCAGCATTCCAGCATCAACCATGCTAAGCCCGCAGATTGAATCAACCAATATGATTTTATAGACAAAATTATGGGACTAAACAATATGATCTTGCTACCTAAAAAAAAGAATTAAAACAAACAAGAAAAAAACAAAAACAACTTCCTCCCTCCGTTGCAATCTAGGTTTTGTGCTCTCTCTCCCTTCAATTCACTCAACCCTCCTCCTTCTCCAGATCTATATTGCCCGGCCTTCTCTTCTCGAATGAGAGGAATTGCATCTGTTTTTCCGGTGGAGAAATGATGGAAATCCATATTGCCTGGCCTCCTCTTCTCAGATGAAAGGGTAGTCCAAGGTGAAGTCCACGTGGCCAGAGTGAAGTCCACATGGTTATTGGGTGATATGGCTTTGCTAGCGTGGCAACAAAACAATGCCCTCAACGGCCACATCAGCTTAAATGACCGGATTTGGTCAGGGTCACCTGCCGTTGAAATAAAAACACAAATGTGGATACCTTTTTGATACAAATTAAAGGTGGAATACCTTTTTGAAAAAAATCATAAGATAGGTAACCTACCAAAAAATTTACTCCTCATCATATAGTGGTTTTTGGAATTATCTGTATAAAATCAAAATTAAAAATTTTGTAAAGTACCTATGGAAGTGTAAATGCAAATAAAAAGTTTTGTTAGGAGTGCATATACAATAAGTATATATATATATATATATATATATATATATTTCCATATTTGGACCAACCCATGTGACCATGTGCAGTGAAGGGTTCACATAGTAAGCCTTTGCAATTATTATTATACTAATGATCAAAAAGTCTATTGGTAACTCGGCCTAAGTTACAAGCTTTTATAAATGATGAGAGTTTAAAATATGGGTGAAAATATATTTTTATAAATATGAATAGTAATTAGATCTGACCACGGTTCAGTTTTGGTTTCGGTTCGGTTCTGGTTCAAAATTGCCGATTCCGATTTTATAAATTATAGAACCAAAACCAAACCGTAGTCTTAAGGTTCCGGTTTTATGTTCGGTTCCAGTTCAGTTCTAAATAATTTGATTCCAAATAATTTAATTATGATCATTAAAATATATAAAAAATTATATTATATATACTTTTATTTTAAAAAATAAAAATAGAACCGGAATCGGTGGTTCCGATTCGGTCGGGTTCTGGTTTTCAACTCATAAGAACTTTAAAGTTTCGGTTCAAGGTTTCAGTTTAGAACCAAAACCGTTTTTACAGTTCTGGTTCAATTTTCAATAGTGCTAATTCTGGTTTATTTTACGGTTTGAACCGAATCGACGTCAGGTCTAGTAGTAATTATGTGAGTGTGGTTTCCGTGCCCTATTTGAGTGTGGATACTATTTTTACCTGTTCCGTTTAGGTTTGCGGATATTTTTTTGCTTTTTTTAAGATGCTTAGTCGCTTATTTTGACCCAAAAAAAACATTAATATTTTTTTATTATTATTATTTTTTTGTTTTTATAAATGTGATCTATGCAAGTGCAAATGCAAATAAAAAAAGTTATGTTTAGTGTGCATATGCAAAAGCAAAAAGAAAAAATTATTTCCACACTGGGACCATCCCATAACCCATGTGAACATGTCCATCAATGTGTTCATCATGCATAATCCCTTGCATTATTATTATTATTATTATTATTGGAAAAGTAAAAAGTGGAAGGGCATTTTAGAAATAAGATTTAAACACAGGGGGTTTTTAATAATTTACATATATATATATATATAGAGAGAGAGAGAGAGAGAGAGAGAGAGCTTCACTGAGAGTGAGAGTTAGAGAGCAATGGAGGAGGAGAGAGGTCTCGTGGAGAAGACGAAGGGAAGCGGAGGAGAAGATGAGCTCCAGGTGAGGACCTTCAATGATGCGATTAGGGTTTTCACCGAGGAATCCAAGAAGCAGTGGATGTTGGTGGCGCCGATCGCCATGACCGCTCTCTTCACCTACGGCATCAACTCTTCCGTCCAGATATTCGCCGGCCAGCTCAGTGCTCTCCAGCTCTCCGCCGTCTCCACCGCCCTCACTCTCTGCTCCAATTTAACTTCTGGCTTCCTGGTTAGGGCTCAAAGATCTCACTCATCTCCTCTTGTTCCCATTTTGTTCCTTGATTTCACATCGTGATGATTTAGGCCCGGGTTTGAAGGTTTTTTAATTAGGGTTTGGGTCTAATTTTGAAGGAATTATTATCAGTGTGGATTTTTCTAGGGATTTGGTAAAGATTTCATTCATGGATTTATTTAGGGATTATAATTGGGGGAAAAAAATTATATTTTTAAAAATATCAGGTCCCTGATAAATTTCAAAATCTTCTTTAAATGTTGATTCTTGAAAATTAAATTTTTTTTTTTAAAACTCCCTTTCTCGTCCGCAACTCTGCCTCGCGAGCTCACCGGGCGCCGGTGCAAGAGCTCCTGCTGGAGCGTACCCGTGAACTCGCCGGTGCCAGCGGGAGCTCGTTACCGGCACACTACTTGAGGTCCCGCCGGAGCCTTGGCGAGGGGAAGTGGGAGGAGAGGGATGATATATTGGCAATTTAAAATTATTTAAATTATAATTAATATATATATATATGGATAAACATCATCTTATAAGTACAGTATTAATTTAAGTGCTATAGTGAGACATAATAAAAGATTAATTAAATTAATTAATTTTATTTATAATGATTTAGATTAAATTACTATGTATTCCACCTCCCATTAGTAGTAAACGTTCTCATATGATCCTTCGTGTATATATATATATTGAAACGTGGAATGAATTATAAAGATTTGTAGTGAAAAGTATAACATTGGAATACAATGAATTTGGGGAGAAAAGCAGAGATGATTGAGTCCGCCGATAAGCAACTAGTGGTTGGTAATAGCTCACGTGGTCCATTGGCTAAGTAGAGGCGTACTATTGATATAGAACCAGAGGTTGGTTGCTCAAGCAATCCTTATGGGACAAAATAAATTATTCATATAGGACAAACACTGTGGGGTCTTTCTACTTTTCTAGTAATTTGATATTTGCATGTGTTAGTGTGTTACCCTTTAAAAATATTTTATTGTTTTAGAATATTTTTTATGCACTCATTTAACTCATTTCCCTACTGTAGAAAGAGAGTTGAGGTTGTAGTTTGCTTACATTTATTATAATATATATATATAGCATAATAAATCTAGTTTTGTCACTAGTTTGTTATAGAATTTAGGTTTACAAATAGTTAGGATAAAAAATAATAAAAATATTAGACAAAGGGGAAGCAAGTTTAACAATATGCTAATTAATTTGTTATTACTGGTTTAAAAATGTACAAAATTTCAGAGAAAAGCTTGAAAGTTTTGTTTGTAAATTAATAGTAAGAATGTAACTTTGATAGTCTAGATTTTTTTTTCCCTCAATTTTTAAGGGGCACAAATTTAAAACTTTTTTTATGTACTGTACATACTGTGTACCTTTCATATGTTTATTGTATTAAAATGACAAAAGATGATATTATATGGATGGAAATGATTGAAAGAAAGCATGGTAAAAGTTGGTGGCATTGTTTTTTGTCTTTATAAAAAACTTATGTTAATTGATGCAAATAATGGTTTTGTTATATGCAAATTTAGAATTTACCAAAGAACAAAGGACATGAGTGTTAGTGCCTCACAATATATAAGAGGCCACTCCTTATGAAAACCACCACCTTGAAGTTTTGTTTTTTTGTTTTAAAATATTTCATATTCTTCCTAACAATGAAATCAATCATAATCAACATTAGTCTTTTACCCTTAGAATGAAATAAGCTTGAATTTAACCGTTTCAGTGGGGGTGATCATTCATGGCTGATGATTTGAACACTGAGAATGTTGGTAATATTGTGTGTGTGTGTTTGCAACACATTGTTGCAAATAGAGTTGTTGATTTGTGTTGGTTGATTTGTGAAACAAAAGTAACATGGAACAGCTCAGCATGGGGAGTGCTCTAGAGACGCTAAGCGGACAAGCGGTTGGAGCAGGGCAAGTAGGCATGCTCAGCATTTATATGCAACGTACATGGATCATCCTCATCATCTCCTCCATCCTCATGTTACCGATCTTTATCTTTGCGACCCCCATCCTCTCCATCCTTGGCCAACAACCTGATATAGCCTTCCTCGCTGGCCGCTTTGCCCTTCTCATTCTCCCCCACCAATTTGCCATGGCCATTTCCTACCCTTCCCAAAAGTTCCTCCTAACTCAGAGTAAGGTCCTGCCTCTTGCATTCATTGCTTTCATATCTCTTGCTCTTCATCTTTGTGCGCTTTGGTTCTTCACCTCTGTCTTGGAATGGGGCTCAACCGGGGCAGCTATAGCCTTTGATGTGTCTTCATGTGCAATGGCTATATTTCAAGTGATCTACATTATGCTTTGGTGCAAGGATGCATGGAATGGTTTTTCATGGTTTGCTTTCAAGGACTTGTGGCCTTTCATGAAGCTCTCTCTTTCATCTGCTTTCATGCTTCTCTTGACTGATTGGTATGGTGCTCTTGTGGTGTTTCTCGCTGGCCTCCTAAACAATGCACAGGTTACAGTTGCATCAGTCTCCATATGGTATGGTTTATAGTTGTTTTTTTTTCTTTTTTTCATATAATTAAATGGGATTTGGTATAAAAACAAGAAGCCAGCAGTTAGTCCCATGGATCAGCTTCATGAAACCTTCCCCTCTGTATTGTTCTACTAAGTGCCAATGCTAGATTTTGACCCAGTATTATCTATGCTCGGAATTCTAAATTACTCAATTATACTAATGGGTAATATTAAAACACATTTAATGGTAGACAGATCTTGATTGATCAGTTGCTTGTTTTATGGATGTACTGTATAAAAAAAATCCTCTCTCTATTCATTAGGGTTTATTGATTATGTTACTATCATAATTAAAATGTAGTAACTAAAAGAACAGGACAAAGGAGAGAAACTTGATTCATTCTCTTCAAGTTTTTGCTTGTGCCTAATGAGATTGCTCTACCAAATTATGCAACTTGTATGGCCGAGACTATTATGTGTATTAGAATTATTTATTCATGATCCTATGTAAAAGCCAAAAGATTAGATAAACTAAGAAACATATCATTTCATAAAATTTATGCCAAATGCCTTTTAGTCTATTTCTTCATCTTCTTCATCATTCTGCCCTTCTTTATGGGGCATCTACTGGCTGTCTAAAGTACATGTCTATACCATCAATTGAATGGGATTTGATGTCTTCTAAAATTAATGAACCTCTGAGGCATGGGACCACTTTGAAGGAAACTCTGGCATACACATATCTGCTTGGGGAATTTTTTGCCGGGAAATTTCCATTTGTACCATTGTAAAGGGTTATAACTGTTTTTATATCTATATAAAATTCATTTTTGTGTAAAAGGGTATTTTGGGTTTAAAAAAATACTGTGTCAACGATGACATGCTTGTTGTTTTCTCAGGCTGAACATAACTACTTGGGAGTATATGTTGGTCACTGGATTCATGTCAGCAACAAGGTGCACAAAATGCTATTTATTGATGATGACATTTTTAATGCTCACTTCAATTAATTTAATAAATATTGGTTTGAATATATAATCCTGGTACGCTGTATGCATTCTTTGTTTTCCATCAGTGTGAGGCTGTCAAATGAGCTTGGATCAGGCCGGCCGAGGGCGGGGAAGTACGCGATTATCGTTTCTGCCTTGACAACACTATTCATCGGGCTTTTCTCATCTGCACTGATCTTAGCAAGCTGGAACAAGTTCCCACTGTTGTTCACCAGCAGCAAAGAAGTTCAAGATTCAGCTTCTACTGCAGTTTACCTTCTTGCCACTTCCGTAATGATTATTTGCATTCAATCAACATTGACAGGTAATTTAGTTTTGTTAATTACCTTAATATTGTTTATATACACCTCTCCGATATTGGAAATTCATTGATACTCTTTTTTTTAAATGATATTTACTTATATGCTCCTATGTAATCATCCACCATCATAAAACCAATGTAGTCATTTTGTTTATTAATTTTCATCTACTTGACGGTGCCCAAGAGCTCTGTAATTATAAAGGTATATTAGCAGAAAAGTCGAATATTGTTTTAGCTGCATTATATAAACCAAAGGTTTTTTACTCACTACCTTCTAATTTTTAAAACATTCCTTGGCATTCATCCGGCGTAACTCTTGATGTTTGAACATAAACTAAAAAAAAAAAATTATTTTAATTCAGTTTAAAACATCAAAAGTTATTTTAGAGGTTGCAAATAAAATTAAATTGTAGGAGCTGGTGGCAAATGAAAACCTCTGTAAAAAAATTTTTTCTTCTCATGCATTGATTTCAATCAATTGATGAATTATGAGCAGGAGCAATCACTGGAAGCGGATGGCAAGGTCTTGTTGCTTATATTAACTTAGGTTGCTATTATCTCCTTGGCCTTCCTCTTGGTGCTGCTTTTGGATTTCTCTTTCATTGGGACTGGCAGGTCTTTTTCTCTTTCTCTTTTCTCCATCTTGACTTTTTAAACGTTTGGCTTGATTAAGACTTCATCCTAAATTGATCTAAACCAATATGTGAGCATCTCTATCTAATGATATGTATAGTATGCTTAACATATGTAGCATTATACATACATATACTATTTATTTTATCATAGAGATTGGTAAAGTGTTCTATATATTTATAATTATCAGGTGGGCTTATAGCTATTATTTTCCAGAAAAAAATTAATCATTTATTTTGTATTAATTAAATGATATTACACATGTTTATTGCATGGTTTGATAAACGTTGAGTAGGGGTGATAATGGGTCTGGGTCGGGGCGGGGCCGGGGGCGGGGAGGCCCTTCCCGGTCCCGGCGATGGGGAGGCCCTTCCCGGTCCCGGCGATGGGGATTCCCTATCCCCGATTCCCCGACGGAGGGAATTTGCTTCCCCATCCTCATCCGCGCAGGGATTCTCTATTTGCAAATATACTATTACATTTTAGGACATGAAAACTATACATAGATATATACATAAAAATATGATAACATCAAAAATATTCAACATAGAGCTCTCATATCTTATTTTAATTGTTATTAGTTTAAAATAAATAGTTTATGTGATTAGTCCAATTAACTTAAAATTAGAGATTTTTATATCATTACTTAAGCTTTGGAGTTTTTTAATGTTAGAAACAATTATACACACATATATTTAATCAAGTCGGGATCCTTACGGGAGCGGGGAAACAACCCCGTTTAGGTTACGGGGACTGATTGACCCCTGTCCCGCCCCCACGGGAGAGGAATTCGGGGAATCCTCGTTCCTGTCGGGTCGGATCCCCGTGGGGATCGGGGATTCTCCGTCCCCATTACCACCCCTAACATTGAGGTTAGAACTCTAATTCAACCTTTGCAACTTGCTATTGCACTCCTTTTGTTTATCTAAACTGTGGGGTTTTGTACTTAGGGAATATGGACTGGAACGATGTGTGGTAGCATAACTCAGACTTTGGTTCTCATAATCATGGTTTGTAAGACCAACTGGAAGGGTCAGGTGAGGATTCCTCTTTTGTTTTTTTTTTTCTATGATTTTAATTTTTATTTTTTTAATGCACATCTTATCTATATGTATAGATAGATCATCATGTAAGGACGTCAAATATTGGGATCTATAGAGTAACCTATAGGTAACCGTTGGATTAATATTCCACGGCTACGAAAATCCATTTATGAAATAGTATTAAACAGTATCACAAAATAATTATTTATAATAACTCTGTACAGCATCCATATAAATAATAGCCATCTTATCATCATTCAATAGTTGTAAACAAACATCCCTAGTGAATAGTATGTGTATTTATATACATATGCATATGACGTAAACACACATATATATATAGCTTATGCATCTACACATAATCTAGGGGCGTGTATACCGTGATGGTTAGATACAATCTTTTTTATATAAAATAATTATTATATAATCTCTGCACATCTCATATAATAACAACGATCAAATGATCACCGCTAGATAATAATTTAATGACTGTTGTAAGTATGTTTTTAGATTTTTTACTTTAAAAAATTTAAAGACTTATCTAGATATTATATACATTATATATATATATATATATATATATATAACTGAAAATCATGTTCAAGTATTAGTTCAAAGCTTATGTGCAAAGTCCCTCTATTGTATATATATTCATAAGGCATTTTGACTTGCGATTCCTTACTTCTCAAGTATTATTTGAATATTGTCTTGTAAGAAATTTTTTGATGTTTTAATTTGAGTCTTGGTGTATTATGTTTATACACGTGCGCAAAATAAGCTTAAAAATATTACCGTAACCATAGTTTAGTAGTAAGATATTTGATTTTCATATGAGATGTTGAATGGTTGATTCTCTTTTAATACATGGTTAAAACTTAAAAAGAAAAATATGTGTGAGAGGGTGATTTGTCCGCTTTGTAAAAAGGAAAAAAAAACCCTAAAAATTCTGTATTTTAATTAAATTAAACAAACTATTTATGGTATAAAATTTTAATGCAGGTTGCAGTAGCTGAAAGAAGACTCCAATTTTGGAGTGGAGAAGATCAATAGACAACAGAATGATGTCATTGAGTGCTTAATTAAATTGGTATTAAGGACATCAATTATTGTAATTTATTCACAATAAATTGTATTCTTAAACATTAAGACATCCATTGTTGTGTTTTAATTAAATTATATTATTGTTGTATTGTATTATTTATATGAACATTTATATTTTATAATTATTAATTACATATTCTCTTGTTTTAGTGAGTTAGTCCCTCTGTCATTTTTATTTGTTTAATTTTAGAGTTTTTTCTTTCTATTTAATTATTCATTTAGAAAATTTATGAAACATTAAATATTGCTTTTCATATTTATTTTTTATAATTAATATATTTTTATAATTTTTAATAAATAATATTCAACTAGATATATTATTAAATTATATTTTTAAATAATGATAATTTTGAAAAATAAATATAATTTTTTTTATAAATTTTAAAATTACTAATTAATTTTAATTAATTTTTTATTTTATGTGAATTAATTAAAATGGATAAATAAAAATCTAAAAAAATATTATTTAATTAATAATTTATTCATTTAAAGAGTGATTTTTTATTCAACGAATATAAATTTATTTACATAAAAAAATCATTATATATATATATATATGTATGTATCACTATATGTATATATATAGAGCATCGATCCTCTACACATGTGAATATATATATATAGAGCATTGATCCTCTACGCATGTTCACAGATTCGTAATCTGTGAATGTTGCTCTGGGCTGTTGGATTTCAATCCAACGGTTCTGCACTATTTAGTGAACAGTACATAGTGCTTATAAACAGTGTACAGTAAAAGATAGAATGAACAATATTTTCCAAAATTAGATTAATCAACCCAATTAACACAAGATTAACTCTCACTATACATTATCTTAATTCTACTGTTGATGTCTGTGGACGTCTGTGTACGTCCACAAAAACCCTTTTCTCATATATATATATATATACTCCTTTTGTCCCTTTTGTTTTGAAGCTATTCTTTGTTACTTTTTACTTATCAAATTAGAAATTTTGTACAGTATTAAATAACTTTTCCCAAATTTACCCTTTAATTTAATGTACTTATACAATTTTCAATAAAACAAATCAACTAAATATTAAATTATACTTACCATAAGTGTGGTTTTAAATAGGGATAATTTTGTAAAGTAATAGATTTTTATAAAATATAAGTAATTAATTAATTTTAACTAATTTTTTTTTAATCGGTGTGAATTAGTTAAATGTGATAACTAAACAAAATAGAGGAGTATATCCAATAATTGTGAAATTATATATATATATTGTTTATCATACTCAGTATCATAGACCAAATGTGTGAGGATTTTACAATTATTGGATTTGAATACTGATCTACAGGACGGCCGTCGTTAGATTTCTTATGCGCCTAACATGATCCACCCTCTATATATATATATTTAATCTTAATTTTATCCCCCAAAATTCACTGTTTTGAAAACTTCGTTCTGGGAAAGACATTTGGCGATTTATAATTGGGTAAATGTTGAACATAAGTTAATTAATAACACTACCAAGTACCAACACCACCTAATCCTCCTTCTCACCGTCCTCTTCGCCAAACCCTATCCCTAGCTGGTGCCGGCACGATCCTCTTCTCGAGATCTCCTCTCAACCCCTCTGCTTTCTCTCTTCAAACTCTTCCTCCTTTTCTCTCCTCCTCCTTGATCTTCTTTTCAATGATTTCAGACATAGCAACGGGGACATTCTTTGAGATTCGGACTTCTGATGAGCCGATCAAAGATCGGCGACCTGCTAGCGATGTGCAGCTTCGATGATTCCTTTTCTAGGAATCGATGCTATGTGCGAGCAGAAATTCGTAGTGAAGGAAAGGAGCCATACAGAAATTGATATTTCTGTTCTCCTGATGATCATGGCCGGCACTGGAAGCAGAAAGGTTTAATCGCTTCTTGAAATTGTTGGGTGTGTTAGGGTTTTGTTTAATCATTTACTTGATTTCTTTGTTCATAGACATGGAGGATTGTTGGGTGTGTTCTGTCGCTGCTTCAAGAGCTATTGAGCCATATTGATTGTATTCTTTGATTATTTATCAAATTTCATTGGTTGTGTCCAATCCCTCATTCTTTTAATTAGGGTATCAGCATCAGAGATGAGGGAGAGGATTGGGTCGGTGACTCCAAAAGTGGTGGCAAAGAAACTCTCCATCTGTACCTTCCACGTGTTCTGTTTGCAGCTCTATCGATCGTTGACACACAAGAAAGTATGACATCTCTTCAGTTTTAGTGCTTATTTTTTCTTGACTGGGAAAGGGAGACGTCCGTCGGGAGTAGATGGGAGATGGGAGTGAGAGACTGAGAAGGAGAATAAGAGCGGTGGTGGTCAACGAGCCATCCATGGGTTACTGAAGAAGAAGAAGAAGAAGAAGAAGAAGAAGAAGAAGATGATGAGATCATGGGAAGTGAAATGTTCAATGAAATGACAAAGTGGTGTGTAGCGTGGGGATAGTGCCGTGGGTATACTCTAGCGTTGTTGCTTTCTCTTTCTCTCTTTATTTTTATCTGCGTTTGCAAAAACTTTCAGGATGATGAATTTTTAGTTTGAAAAATGAAATTTGGATGTCATATAAAATGTTTTTTTTATTGATACCCATATTTATTAATTTTATTAAAAACAAAAAAATCAGTTTATAAGTCAGATACGTTGAATGATGTTAATTGATTATCCTTTTATATTTTTAAATTTAAATGAGGTGATAAAACGGTATTGTTGTTGGTGTGGAGATAAGGTGGTGATGAAGTTGGTGTATGATTGAGTAGATTTTGGATGTATATAAAAAATTTATTTAATTTAAACGAGAAGAGAAAGAGGGATTTACTCATATGGTAGAAAGTTTTTAATAGTTTTTTGTTTTTTTTTTAAATATTAAAGTTTGGTTAAACTACTCTTCTTGCAAAAAGGTCCATTTAGAGGGATTATGAATTTTTTTGGGGGAGTTAATATATCCAAACCTATATTGGAGCATGTCAACATTTGGATTTTTTTAAGTGCTAATTTATTTTAATTTCTTTTGACAAATTAGTAATAAACATTTTTTTTTATTTATTTTAATTTTTCTTCTAAAAGTGAATTTAAAATTTAGTTTTGTTAGTTTAAGAAGAACCTAATACAATATTTTTTCTCTTCATTTTTTAAGTTAATTTAAATATTTTTTATTTTTATTTTAAA
Source organism: Dioscorea cayenensis subsp. rotundata (assembly GCF_009730915.1). NCBI lineage: Eukaryota > Viridiplantae > Streptophyta > Magnoliopsida > Dioscoreales > Dioscoreaceae > Dioscorea > Dioscorea cayenensis. The sequence goes on from NC_052484.1 coordinate 1,878,820, forward strand.
TTTGGTTTTATTTGTTTGGTTTTGTTCCGTAGAGGTATAAAGTTAGAGAGAAAGATATATTTTCTTCATTTTTTACATTATATTTTTCGCTCTCATAATTAGTATTTAAGATTTGATTTTGTTAGGTTTAATTTTGCGTCACTAGCATACCGGCGGTGATTAAGAAACAAATGTTGAAATGAAAAAAAATATTTATTAATGTTTGGCTGCATGAGTTAAAATGTGCAAAAACATCCACTATTATGGGAAAAAAATTTAGGGATAATTTCCTGAATCAGAAAAACATGCATACGATAAACATGTCAAAATTTACAATACAGATTTGGTAGTGATGTTGACCCAGATTTTGTACACATGTCAATCCAAGACTGAAGAAAGAATAAAAAATTACAACATCAATTATCAGCCAAACAAACCCCACAATGCAAGACACTAGGCCAAACCAAGAGATAAGGGAGCAAGCATCCTCCATGAAAATTGTTTTAAACATACCAGATTTTTTTTTCATAAAAATTGTTTTAAACAACATATATGGAGGTTTGTGTCTTAATAATGTTCCGCCAACCCAATAAGAAGATGGCTCACTATCATAACTGATATGAATCGAAGAAAAGTAGATATTGTGGTCAAACAAGGGGATTTGATTTGACTTTAACGTCTAACTTGCACTTATTTCTACAACTTGCCAAAAGAATTAGGTGTTTCTTCCAATCTTATGTCCATATAATAAAATAAAATCATATCTAGACATATTTGTATAGAATTTGTTGAGAGGTGTTGTCATATAACCCACAAAATCTTTTGCTACGTAAACCATTAAATTTTTTGTTCATGTAATTGTTATTTACTACCCACTTATAGACAGAGTCAGAGTATTAGTATAAATTATTATATTATAATTTAGTTTTTTTTAAACCGGAATTCATCACCTCCCTCTTATAAAAAAATATTATTTGAAGCCATTATTTGTTATTCTCATTTAGATATTAAGTAAAAAAGATTAACTAAGCAAGTAATAATTGAACGATCTCTCTCTCTCACTCTGTTGTTTCTCTATTCCTGCAGATCAGTGTACCATCAAAAATTATTTTTCCTTTCAAAACATTGAAATGAAATCATTTTCATTATTCAATAAATAATATAACATATTCCAGAAATATATTTCTCAACCTTTCACATCTTGCAAATATACTTCTCATATTGAAAACGATTTACAAAAAAAATGACATGAACAAATTTTTTTTCAAAATTTATACTATCTTTGTAATCTTCCTTTTAGATATGATTAACCCGCAGCGTTAGCGCCGGTACATAAATCTAGATATATATATATATATATATACTCATTAAATAAAGGGTATAGCATGATGTAATCCATTAAAAATCCAACGGTTGAGGATCATCATTTTCTGAATTTGAATTTATGAATGCACGAGAAACACATGCTCGTATATATATAGAAAAGGGTTTTTGTGGACGTACACGGACATTTACAGACAGCAACAGCAATTGAGTAGGAAAAAAATACTGTTCATCCCACTTTTTTACTGTACATTATTTATAAACACAGTATTATTGTTCACTGAATAGTGCAAAACAGTTGAATTGAAATCCAATGGCCCAGAAACAACGTTCACAGATTATGAATTTGTGAACGTGCGTAGAGGATCGATGCATATATATATACTTTCTCTGTTTTTCTTAGTTTTTAACTTTATCTAATTCACACTGATTAAATAAAATTAGTTAAAAATAATTGATTATTTATATTTTATAAAAAAATTTATTACTTCTCAAAACTATTCCTATTTAAAACTCCATTAGTAGAGTATATAATTTAATGCTTAGTTGATTGTAATTTATTGAAAATTATATAAGTATAATAAATTAAAGAGTAAATTTAGAAAGAATTATTTAATACTGTATAAAGTTTTTAATGTGGCAAGTAAAAAAGAACATAGAAGAGTTTCAAAATGTAACAACTAAAAAAAACAGATAAAATATATATATATATATATATATATAATAGACACTTGCATTTAAATTTTGGTTCAATGATTATGTTTGCATCACTATATAAATACTATTTATCACACTAAATATTATAAATAAAATATTATTTATCATACCAAACACAATAAATAAAACAAATAATACTTTATAGCCATTGAATTTGAATCCAACGTCATATCTTTGAATTTCTTTGTCCTTAGATTTCGTATATAAATTTGTGCACGTAAATGACCCACTCTCATATATATATATATATATATATATAAATATAATATCAGAGTTTTACAGGGGTGTAAATGTGAAAAGGAAGAAAAATAGAAGGCAAGTTTGCCACGTTTATGTCATCCTAACACTGCAAGCAAAGTAAAAGGAAGGAAGAAAGGTGGAAGCTTTGAGCGAGCAATCCAATCTTGATCCCCAACCATGTCGTCTCCCAGCAAGCGCCGTGAGATGGACCTCATGAAGCTGTAGATTCTCTTCAGATCTTCTCCTTTTTTGTGTTTTTTTCAGTGATTCTTTTGGTTTTCTGGTTTGATTTTTATGGGGGTTTTCTTTTCGTAGAATGATGAGTGATTACAAGGTGGAGATGATCAATGATGGAATGCAAGAGTTCTTTGTTGATTTTCATGGTCCCAATGACAGTATGTTACTCTTTATCCTCTCTCTCTCTCTCTCTCTCTCTCTTGGTTTCCTTTTTGATTTTGCAATGCATGGAGTTTATTGGAAGTGATTTTGTGTTTTTTCTCTTTTGGGTGATTTGTATGGTTTGTTTCTGTTTCTGGATCATTTTTTTATAAGAAAGTTTGGATCTTTGTTAGATTTTTATATCAGAGTTATGAAAACTTGATTTTTTTATGTGATTTTTCTCTTGTTTGGATTAGGGATTTGGATTTAATTTTGGTGATTTTTTATTTGTTTTGTTGTGGGATTATTTGATAGGTTTGTATCAAGGGGGAGTTTGGAGGGTGAAAGTTGAACTCCCTGATGCTTATCCTTACAAGTCTCCATCCATTGGTTTTGTCAATAAGATGTATCATCCTAATGTTGATGAAATGTGAGCTTTTGATGTAATAGATCTCACATTATTTCACTGATTAGAGTAAGATTTTAGAACAATGATGATGTTTGTGGATTTCAGGTCTGGTTCTGTTTGCTTGGATGTTATCAATCAAACTTGGAGCCCTATGTTTGGTGAGATATTGTTTATCAAACCCTGTTTAGCATTATATTTATTGGTTGCTTTTCTTGTCAATTACAAGTGTTTTTGATTGTTTCATTTTAATTTATCAGATCTTGTGAATGTTTTCGAAGTCTTCCTACCACAACTTTTGTTATATCCTAATCCTTCTGATCCATTGAATGGAGAGGCTGCAGCTCTGATGATGCGTGATCGACCTATTTATGAGCAAAGGGTGAAAGGTGAAGTTAACATTTTTAATTTTTTGTTTCTGTTTGTACAAAATTATTGTTAAGGATGAGTATGAGCATAACATGTTTGTTAAGTGATTGAACGGGAACTGACCATTGATTCGACTCCTTCCTTTAGGCTTGATTGTATTTCTGAGCTGCCATTGTATTCTTTTGTGAGCAAATGATTAAGCTTATGATAGATTTAAGTTTTCTTTTTTAATGTTTATTGTAGGTTGTTACGGTGAACTAATCGAACAAAAAATTGTGCATGGTGAATTAAACTTGCTTGGTTGTTTTATATATGTATATATATATATATATATATATTTTTTTTTACTTAAATGTAGAAGACCTCCATTGATTTACATGCATGGTGATGTTGGAGGAAAAGATGTGTCGAGCTTGTGCATGTGTATGTTCTTTGTCTGCCTATATTACTTGGTGAATTGGCGAGATATTTAATTCAATTTAGTGATTTGTTTGTCTTTGAGATGAAACATGTCTGCAATAACAAAACTAAGTTTTCGGGTCTTGAGACAATCATCATAATTGTCCAAAAGTATTAGCTTGAAATTGTTTATAGGACATCAACTCTGATGATCAATAGAGAAATGACATGCACCTTTTGTTTCAATGTTAGTTAATGTCTTCACTAACATGTATGTCGATTAGTGTTAAATTAGTGTTAAACTAACCATTCCGTGATTTTTAGATGTTATCACTTTATGTCTTTCTTAAATTAAGTTGATATAACTTGTATGTAATTTGCTTCAGTTCCCGTTGTTGTTTATTATTGAGAAATTCATTAATCCTAATACTTCAATTCGTGTATTTCATGAAACTTTCTTTTCTTCGAATAACAAGTTGTATCATCTTTTATTTTAGTGTATTTGAGTACCTAATAGTCTTATATCGGTTAATTTTAGTAAATATGAATTTAAACATATAACTTTTGCTTTTTCATCCTATTAGCTTAAGCTTATGGATTGAATTGAGCTCAGATACTACGCATTTAACACCGTATCAAAGCTTAGTTTCTCTAGTTTGTTTGGAACATGGTGAAAATCAATTAATTTGGAAAATACGCATTTGAATATATAAGTCTGGATTTATCATTTGAACAACTTAAGTTTTTAGCCCACATAATATGTTTGGCATAAACCGGACAAATTTGTTTATGTAAAAGACTTTATCAATTTTTTTTTTTTTAATTTAGTGTTTTACTATTTTATCATCCAGAATACTGTGAAAAATACGCAAAGCCGGAGGATATCGGTGCGCCTTCGGAGGAGAAATCGAGCGACGACGAAGAGCTAAGCGATGCGGAATACGATTCCGGTGATGACGCTGTGGTTGGCAAAGCAGACCTTTAGCTTCAAATCATTGACTCTTCTCTGTACATTGTGATTCAATTTCATAAAGAAAATGAATGTCTCATTCAACACAGTTTCATTCATCATTGTAAATAATTGTGTGTACTCTTTCATGGTATCATGTTTGTACTCTGATTCAAATTGTTAAAAATAAAATTTAACTTAAAACTCTGTATTAAGTTCCATTTGCAAAATGATGTGTATATTGTCTTATATATATATATATATATATATATATATTAATTATTGTGTTTTATGATTGTCGAAATTGTTAAAATGACTACTTTACCCTTATTTTTATTATTTATAAGGGGTTTTTATTATTATTATTTTACATGTATTCCTCTTGTAAAAATCTTGAATTACTTTTGTATCTTTATAAATTATTATTTTATAAAAATTTTTGAATTTATTTTAAATTGTTTTAATTGTAGGGGTATTTTATGGGTATGCAAACAAATACATAAATTAGAAAAGGTATGGTTATAGTTTTTGAATTAACAAAGAGCTTTTTTTATGATTAAAATTAAGAATAAAAATGAGTTATTTTACTTTCCATTTAGAAAATAGTTTTTTTTTAAGCCATCAATAAAAGTAACAAAGTTTTTTCCTTCATTAGATAAAAATGAGCAATTTTGCTCTTTGTTCCAATATTTTTTTTAATCCTTCAATAAAAAGAAAAAAAAAATTCTTTTCCTGATTACAAAATGAATTTTTTTAGTATATTTCAAAAGAACCAAAATGAACTTAAAAAGAAAAACTTGGATAAAATTTCAAATAATAAATACAAAAACCATGAATTAAATAAACCTTTTGATTTGGATTATTAAGTACAACTCCCTAGAAATCTAACAAGCTCCATTCCAACCACCACATGATTCATGAAACCTTAAATAAATAAATAAATAAATAGACGACAATTATAAAAAAAAAATAGATAAAAGGTGAAAGTGCATTTTAGTCTATAAATTATACCTTTTAATTCAGTATAATTTTTTAATTTTAAGAAATACTTCATTTTGATTTTTAAAATAATAAAAAAATACAAAAAATAGTTTTTGAACTAGATTAAAAAGGAGTGATTTTACTCCCTAAATTCAAAAACAGTCCTTGAACTTTTTTCTCTTTTTTTTAATCCTTTAACAAAAATAGCAATTTAGATTTTCACAGAACAAACTTGGATAGAAATTCAAATAATAAATACACAACCAATGAATTAAATTTACCACATGATTCATGAAACCCTAAACCAACAATAAAAAAATTAAAGTTTAATCCACTCCATTAATGATCAAGTACCAACTTTATTGGTGATTGGGAAATTATTAATAGGTCCTCTGAACCCTAACCCTAGGCCATGGGCTCTAATTAGGGTTTATTTTATTGTAATCTTCCAGCTTAGTTGCTGTACTTATTTTAAAACCAAGAGTTTATGGTTCTCATTATGTGGTTGACTGCTTTACAGATGTAGTCTAACATGAGAGCCACCACCTTCCAACATGGCTCAAGAACCAAGATATTAATCAATATATATATACATATTGGACTTTGTTTTTACATTTATATCCCTTGCTAAAAATATAACTGATATTTTAAGTATAATATTGATATGTCTTTCTACATATGTTTGTCAATTTGATGCTCAAACACAGGAAAGGTGAGTGAATTAATTTTTATACTAGAGAAATAAGGAGAAAAGTTTGAAATAAATAATCAAGTTTTGTGTTAGTTCAGGAATGATATATGATTGATTTTTCCTAATTTAGAGACTTAATGATTTTTTTTTAAGTGATAAGCGTTGTTAGTCAAAGAACATGCATGCACCGGTTTCAATGACTTGCAGATTTATTAGAGATAAATCCCTTTTATGCAAACTGGAGTGGAGGAAAAGTACTCTTTGGACAGTCTTTTCACTGGGTTTTTTGTGCATTGTGAGTTGAGGGGCTCGAACTCCAAAGTCATAATTCATAAGGCACGGTGGGTATCACTAGGGTATGCCCAAGTTCCTTAATGAAGGATTTCATGAACTAAGTTGATTAAAAAAATATTTACATTAACTTATATATATATATATATATATAATAGATATAAAACATTTTTAAACTAGAGAAATAAGGAGAAAAGTTTGAAATAAATAATCAAACTTTGTATTAATTCAGGAATGATATATGATTGATTTTTCGTAATTTAGAGATTTAATAAATTTTGCTTTTATGAAAGTGGCAAGCAATATTAATTATAGGATATTGAGGTACTAGTTACGGTGACTTATAAACTTTTTAGGGATAAATCTCCTATTATGCGATTCTGGATAGGAGGAAAAGTACTCCTTGCACAGACCTCCAATATTTCATGACTTAAATTGATTAAAAAGTTGTATATATATATATATAGAAAAATTCATAATTATTTATATTTAAAAATATTAGAGATACATTAAGCATATATAAGTACTCAAAAATTGATTTGATATCTAAAAAACATTATCATCAAAGCGAAAAAATAAAAATAAAAAGAGTAAAAAGAAAGAAAGGAGGCTAATATATATATTGTTATGAGAAAAAACCACTTCAATGAAGAGAGAAAAAATAGCTTTGTATATACATGTACCAATAAATAAATAAATAAATAAATAATCATCCAAGAATGGTGGCCATATGCATAACCTTATATTTTTAAGGGGGTATATAAGTAATTTTGTTAAGATTATTTTAGGTAGAACATTTTGAATCTCATTCAAGTATGAAGGAGATTAATGAATGAATAGTGTGTATGAAATTTCAAGGAGGCATACACATTTAGGGTTCTTTATTAGGGGACCCTCTTCCTAACTGTGTGCCATGTGTGTCTCTTAATCTTAAATTCATTGAGCTTTACTAGTGTACAAAAGATGCATGTGTTCTCAAGGCAGAAGCATCTTCCCTCCATCCTTAAATTGCTTGTTTTAGGATTTTTAAATTTTCAGTTGGATCGAAGAATACAAAGTATATAACACCTAAATATACACTATAATTGTAAATTATATCGTGCTAGTACATAACATATAATTCGAACAAATAATTAAGACTGAGTATTTCACTGATTTTTATAATTATTTTTTTATTAATATATGATTTTTTTCTCTCATTTTATTTTTATCAGACGAATGAATACTATGCATATATTTACAGATGATGAAAAAATATTTGTATTATCACATCAATAAGCATAATCATATAGGTGAAAAAAAAAATAATTTTTCCACATAATGTATTACAAATAAAATAAAATAAACTAAATAAAAGTATTGAAATTATGAACTTAATATTCTTAAAAATAACCATTTTTATTATATCTTCTTAATAAAAATATCTTAAATGACAACATGTCAAATATTCAATTAAAACATAAATAAGATACAGGATGAAATTAAACTCTCGATCTTGAAAAATAAGATAAAAATGAAATACCAACTAAACTAGATCAATTTTATGTCGATTTATTTTAATTTATTAGTTTAAAAACAGAAAACAAAAAACAAAAAACAAAAATTCTATCAAAAAAGAAACTGATGTTAGAATGTGAAACAAGAGTTTGAAAGTCAAACATTGTGGGAGTTAAATCAGAATAATGAATGCATATTGTGGAGTTTAGTGCACCTGTCTTTGTCCTTGCACTATATAACTTTTTTCACTTTTCTCTGAAACTTTTCTTCTGATCACTCATCCACTAGACTTTCTCAAGAGACAAAAACAAACATATATAACTGATTTCATTCTTTCATTGTGTTATGTTTCTTTTCAATGGACCACTGAGTTTAATTTTAAAATTTTTATATATTGTTGGTCAAAATATCAAAATAGCCCCTCTATTTTATATTTTTTTGCTTTTTTTAGTCCCTCTAATATAAAATATATTTTTTTTGGTCTCGTATTTTCACATTTTTATTTTTTTGGTCTTTATAATTGACGGATCTGCCTTTTGATCCTTCCAGCTGATAAATTGGAGAGACAAAAAAAAGAAAAATATATAAATATGAGGACCAAAAAGAGCGGATTTTACAACTAAAGGATGAAAATGTATAAATACGAGGACTAAAAAGGTGAATTTTATATTAGAGGGACTAAAAAGGATGAAATCGTAAAATAGAAATGACCATTTTGATATTTACACCCGTGAGTTATTGGTGTAAATTATTATTGATTTGTAATTTCTTTGTTTTTCAGGGGGGTTTGTGTAATATGGGATCTGATCTTGAAATATATATATATATATATAAAGAGAAGAGTTGCTTTTGCTTTGAAGGTTTGAGAGAAGAAGAAGAAGAAGAAGGAATTTTTCTTTTTGGTGAGTTTTCGATTTTATTTTTGCAGGAAAAGAAGGAATTGGAGAAAAAATGTGAGTTTATTCTGTTTCTTTTTAATCAAAATCTTAACTTTTTGCATGATTGTGAAGTTTTTTTGTTGTGTTTGTTTGAGTGTTTGTTTTTTGTGTGTTTGATTCTTGGAATGTGTTTGTTACTGCTGGGACTATTGAAAAGTTTGGATTTTTTAATGAATAGAAATGAGAAGTTTGTGATCTTTGAGTTTGGTGGTCTTTGTTTGCTGAAAAACTTCAGATCTGGAACTTAGTTGATGGATTTTTTTAGGTTTCATTGATGAATGTTCTGTGTTTCTCTTGTTGAATGTGAATTTCTGGACTGTAGATACCAAAAGATTTGATTTTTATTACTATTTAAGTGTTTTTATTTGGTGTTTATGTGTTGATTTCTTTTATTAGAATGCTATAAGTTTCAATTTGGGTTTATTATTTTTCTCCCAAAAATGCTTGTGAGACGGTGAACTAGATCTTTAGGGATTGGAAAACCTCAGTGTTTGCTAATAGAATTAGATCTTGTTCTAGTGTTTTCATTGAATGAATTCATTTGATGTTTCAGAGGGTATCCTTGTATAGAATGCATGGAAATTCCAAGATTTTGAGAGCTGGATACCGAATGAAAATGGATATATGGAGCTTGAACAAGAAAGCTCCAAGCTGCCCGGCGCTTTATCCGCCACGGCCTCAAGAAATCTCTCGTCGTCTTCTTCGGCATTTGTATCTGCAAGTCAGTCTCCGTTCTTCTCTCCACGCTCTCCCCAGTTCAATGTATCTGAGATAATCCGATCAGACGATGCAAACTCTTCAACCTGCAATGTTACAAGTGGTGATCCTCTTAGTTCCAGTGCTTTAATCCGACGATTGGAATCTTCGTCCAATGCCAAATTTCTGGCATCTGATTCCCCTTGTAATCCAATTTGCGATGCCGATGTTTGTAGTGGTCAAGGAACAAGTAATGCTGATACGAGGCGACGAGAGAAACAGAAGAAAATTTTGAGAAGTCCCGGGAAGTGTTCACTTGCTCCGTCTTCAACATCGGTTTCTTCAACTAGCAGGATAAGGAGTTGTGATGTGTACATAGGCTTTCATGGCCGGAAACCATCTTTGCTTCGATTTGTTAAATGGCTTCGCGCGGAGTTGGAAATGCAAGGGATTTGCTGTTTTGCATCGGATACAGCTCGATGCAGGAATTCCCGGAGCCATGATGCTGTGGAAAGGATGATGAATTCGGCTTCGTTTGGAGTTGTGATTCTTACAAAGAAGTCGTTTGGGAATCCTTACAGCATTGAGGAACTCAGGAACTTCTTGGGCAGGAAGACTTTGGTTCCTATATTTTTTGATTTGAGTTTTGTCGATTGTCTCGCCAGAGATATAATTGAGCGGAGGGGAGAATTGTGGGAGAGGCATGGTGGTGAATTGTGGATGCTTTATGGTGGAGTAGAGAAGGAATGGCGAGACGCTGTGGAAGGGCTTTCGAGAGTGATAGACTTGCAGTTGGAGGCGAATGATGGTAATTTGAGGGAATGTATATTCAAAACGGTGACACTTTTGGCTACAAGAATGGGACGGCGAAACATGGTTGATCAGGTGAACAGGTGGAGGGAGCAGTCGGAAAAGGAGGAGTTTCCTTTTCCTCGAAATGAAGAATTTGTCGGACGGATAAAAGAACTCTCTGAGCTTGAGCTTATTCTGTTTGGAGATGTCAGTGGTGATGCTGAAAGAGAATACTTTGAACTCAAAACAAAGCATAAGCGAAAGAGTTTGAAGATTGGGAAGGCTGAGCACCGGCGAGAAGAAGAAAGTACTAAAGATCAGCAGTCCGAGAGCAGTAACAAAGGGAAAGATCCGATCATTTGGATGAAGTCTGACAAGGAAATTGAGATGCAGAGAGTGGTTGGTGGCACTCCGCAGAGGAGTTTCCGAACTTTTAGAACGAAAAGTGGAGGGAAATATAGAAGGAAAAGATCGGTGAAAATCTTGTATGGGAAAGGCATTGCTTGTGTTTCGGGAGACTCGGGGATTGGAAAGACTGAATTGGTTTTGGAATATGCTTACCGGTTCTCACAAAGGTACAAGATGGTTCTTTGGGTCGGTGGCGAAACAAGATACATTAGGCAGAGCTATTTGAATCTTCGTACTTTTTTGGAAGTCGATTTGAGCACTGAAAATCACTCTCTTGAAAAAGGGAAAGGGAAGTGTTTCGAAGAGCAAGAAGAGGATGCCATTGCCAAAGTACGGAAGGAGCTCATGCGCGACATTCCTTTCTTAGTTGTGATCGATAATTTGGAGAATGAGAAGGACTGGTGGGATCAAAAGGTTGTGATGGATCTTCTCCCTCGATTCGGTGGTGAGACTCACTTCATAATTACAACTCGCCTTCCTAAGATAATGAACTTGGAGCCAATGAAACTTTCATACTTATCGGGTATGGAGGCGATGACTCTGATGAAGGGAAGTGTCAAGGACTACCCAATTATGGAAATTGATGCTCTCCGTGTGATCGAAGAGAAACTCGGCAGGCTTACACTTGGTCTTGGAATTGTTGGAGCGATACTTTCCGAGCTCCCGATCACTCCAAGCAGACTCCTCGACACTATAAACAAAATGCCAGTCAGAGATTTGGTGTGGTCTGATCGACAATCTGTAATTCTCAGACGCCCGCCTTTTCTCATGCAACTTATCGATGTTTGTCTTTCGATATTTGATCATGCAGATGGGCCGCGGAGCTTAGCGAGCAGAATGGTTCAGGTGAGCGGTTGGTTTGCTCCAGCCGCTATTCCAATCCCGCTTTTAGCAATGGCCGCACACAAAGTTCCCGGGAAGCATCATGGCGCTCGAGTCTGGAAAAAATTCCTCCGAGCAATAACTTGCAGCTTCACATCATCTCGAATCAAAAGGTCAGAATTCGAAGCATCTTCAATGCTGACAAGATTTGGCATTGCAAAAACCTGCACCAAACCTGACAGCGTCCAATTTCACGAGATCATAAAGCTGTATGCTCGGAAAAGAGGATCAATTCGAGTAGCTCAAGCCGTCGTTCAAGCAATTTGCCTCAGAAGCTCACTATCTCTATGTTTCGAACACCAATGGGCAGCATGCTTCATGCTCTTCGGTTTCAGTACCGATCCGGCGATCGTGCAGTTAAAACCATCAGAATTGTTGTTCTTTGTCAAGCGTGTCGCTCTACCTCTCGCCATTCACACATTCATCACATTCTCTCGTTGCGCTGCCGCATTAGAATTACTTCGTCTTTCCACCGATGCTTTAGAAAATGCCGCAGAAGCCATGGTCACACAAGCAGTAAAATGGCTTAAACGATCTTATTGCTTTACCGGACCGATACATTCCGATGTTCGATACACATATCTTTGGCAAGAATTGGCACTGTTGAAAGCTACATTACTAGAAACAAGAGCGAAACTAATGCTTCGAGGCGGGCAATACAGCATCGGCGAAGACCTTATTCAGAATGCAATATTTATCAGATCATCGATACACGGCGACCATCATCCTGACACGATATCGGCTCGCGAAACTCTTAGTAAACTCACTCGTCTTCTCACAAACTTTCAAGTTACTTGACTCTTTTTGTAAAATTTTCCTTCATAGTTAGCAATGTATTCTTTGATTCAGTTTCTCTTCAAATAATAGCAAAGTTTTCAGAAACATTTTTGTTTCATCTCTTTAATTGAAACTTATTTTTTCCTAAATTTGATTCAAAGTTGTATATGATCTTTTTGCATAGATGGTTAATTTCACTTTTTGAGAAAATTGCTTGCATAATCTTGTAGGAGTTGGTAATTGCTTTCAGGCTGTTGTAAGTATTATATTTGTGCATATACTGCTATAAAACACTATTAATTGTTTGTATACCTCTGTTGTTAAAAATCAAATTTTTTTTAAAAAAAATCTGTAACTATTAAAAATCAATTAATGTGCTTTGTTTTTGAAAAACTATCAATTTTATTTGATAGGAATTTAATTTTTTTAAAAATTAAATGGTATGATTTATATTTAGTTTTATAATTTACATTTTATCGTTAACCAAAAGAGTCAGGATGGCCGAGTGGTCTAAGGCGCCAGACTCAAGTTCTGGTCCTCGTGAGAGGGCGTGGGTTCAAATCCCACTTCTGACATAATTTTTAGTTTAAAACCTAAAGCTTTTTTGTATGTACATTTATATCAATTAAAGTTATTTTCTTAGTTTTTTTATTTCTTAATTATTTTAAATAATCATTTTTATTGTTTTATTTACAACATGGTCTTTTGTAGTTTATAGTTTTATTATTTTAAAAATAAAACATGTTTTTTTTAAGATAAGCAGTTAGACCGTTAAAAGAATTAAAGGCATGCATAAGTTTTAGAGAAGCAAATAAAGAGGTCCACGTACATGTGGATGCTAGAATTATCTACATATAACTATATTACTCATTTTTCCAAAATTGTGAAAAAACCATAATTCGAAATCAAACCACATTTGAAAGGTTTTAATAGGACTCAACCACCAATAAAACGATTTCCTCGTTATTTTAAAAATAAAATATTAGACAATGATTTCTATTGCTCATAAGTCAAACAAAATATTAGCACTTATAAATAAAATAAAAATTTGATGAGTTATTCCATCAAAAATAATTAAAAAGAAAATAATACCAAATCATTCATGTCTTTGATTTCTTTTTATGTGACATATGAGCCGACATTAATACTTTTTTTTTTCTACTCTTCAAATTTATCTACGTTTCTTTAACTAATTTAATGTTTTAATAATTTTATTAATTTATGTAATTAATGCAATTTATGAGTATCCATAAAAAAGTAATAATATAAATAATTTGAAGACAATTAAAAAAATTTATAATTAATATAAATATATACATATTTTTGTTTGAAAATTTAATGTAGTAGATAATCAAGTTTTTATTGCCTATTTGGTATTCATTAGATTTTATAACTTAAAGTTTGATATTATGTTGTTATATAAAAAATTAAATAAAATTTCTAAAGACTTACTTTATATTTCATTTTGAGGATACATTTTAATAGAAATATCAAAAATATCTCTAGTCCCTAGTGACGATGAGGGTGCGATGGGGTGACACTAAATGCAATCTTACAGATATAGTCACAAAAAAGACCGAACTAATTATAACTTAATTTTGATCATAAGGTTCTAAAACTACCCAAGCCTTTTTGGTTTTTTTCTATTCATTAATTTTAATGAAATTTATTATTCAATATCTAATAGTTAATTCAGTTTAAATTTAATTTGATGATATGTGTACATGAAATCATGTAAACACTTGATTTATATTATTATCTTCATAAAACATACCAGAATAACTCTAATAACACTAAAATATATTGATATTTTAGATAGAATTGAGACATTTGATTCCCTTTAGTGGGCAAAGCCATGGATTCTACTTCCGGGAATTAACTTGATTCAATTTAGACTTTGGGAAAATACTAGTGGAAAAAACTAGAGAAAAAAATATTTTAAAAATGATGGAAAGAAAAAAGTAAATGAAAAGGTTACAAAAGCCGGCTTTTAATTAGTCAAAGTGTCAAACACAAAAGAACAATCCCTCACATCCAAACTTAATACATATAAATAAAAATTTTTGGGTCTTTGCTTCATCCAAAGAAAATTGGATTGTAACTCTTTCATTTGGTTTGGATTCTTATTATTATTATTATTATTATTATTTGACAAATGCAAACTAGTGTGTATGCAGTCAGGGACATACATGTGCACGGGATAATATCAGTTTGCATGTACACCCTCACGCGGCTGACATGGTTATTGAGTTGTAAGCTCATTTTCACAGCTGGGGACCTTTGCCACTATTGCACATTTTAAATTCGGACAATAAAAACCTTAAAAACCAAGTCTTACACAATGGGTCAATACTTCTAGATCAAAGACACTAGGTAGTTGGTTTGTATTTAAAGTACGGACTTATTCTATATACTAAAATGTATAAGTTTTAATTAATAAATTTAAATAATTGGACTATGTCTAACTGATATTATTATTTTTAGTCAATTTAAACCAATTTTATTAAAAAAATCAGAAAAAAAATGGGGATGAGTTTTAAGGGATATGTTTTAAGTTTTGTATTATTAACCACAGATTTTGTTTATACATACTACTCTTATTTGTTGTCTATTGTTATAATAACCTAATATTTTTACTTCAACAATGCATCCAAGATGCTATTATCTTTATGCCAGTATATATATTTTTCCTAATTATTTATCTATAGTTTGGTTAAATGATATATCAAGCTCAAATCCTTAACTTTTAAGCACATAATAAATATTTTCCATTCTAAAATCAAGGAAAATAATGCTATGTGATTGGAAATAACTCCATATAAAGTATTCAAATCATCATGTGTTGAAATTACAGTCATAGCAGCCAACACTAATCATATAGATGAATCAAACTAGGATTTGTTGTCTTGTAAACCTTTTTTATTTCATGTCTAAGTTCATCCCCCAAGTTAGGATTTTTTTTTAATAAAAAAGAAATAATCACACCTACCATTGCATAATAATAGTCATCAAATCATTAAAAAATTTTTGATGAAATTAATTACTGTCACAAAATAGCAAGTGACCTAAGATAAACAACTCATATAATTTAAAATTCACAGTTAAATTGGTTATTGTCATATCTCGTCAAATGACATTAGAGAAACTAATAAAAGAAATTATATTTTTAATAAAACATTCTAATTTTACATATGATTTTTCTAACTCGCATAAATGTTTTATATCGGTTGCTAACTACTATGTCATCAAGTGACTAATTGCCTTGACCTTCATGCACTTGGCAAACGTTAACCCTTATATATAGTCTTATAACTTTATGAAAACATATTTTCAATAATAGCCACCCCAATCTAGTCACTGCAATTGACTTCTGGATCCATTATTTTTATTCAATGGGGCAAAGTTTATTATATATATATATATATAGAAAAGGTTCTCTGTGGACGTGCATACACGTCCACAGAGCGCTACAGGAATACTAATCTTTAGCTTCAGTGAGAGCTAATCCTAGATTAATGAATTCATTAGTTTTAATTTTTGGTTTCTATCTGCGATCCCACTTTTTATCGCTATTCTGCTTTTATAAAGTCGCGATAGCATGATGTTTATTAAATAGTGTCCGAATCAGCTGGATCGAAATCCAGTCTGTCCGAAAGAACGCTCACGATTTTTAATCATGAGCGTACGATGTAGGATTGATCCTCATATATATATATATATATATATATATATATATATATATATCAATTTTAATAGGACAAATGATAAAAAAAATTAAAAAAATTCATAACTATGTATACAATAATGACTTTATGAGCATAATGAATATTTTAAATTTTAGTGGAGGCAACAACCTCTACTAACTTCCATGTAGATCCGTCCCCTAATTGTTTTTATGAGAAGTTTACTTTTCTCCTAAAGTTATGAGTCTATTTTACTAGATTTTTTTATAAAAGATAAATTAGTCAATTTTAATATATGTCCACCAAAACGGACCAAGCCTCACTGGTTATTCATTTTAATTAATGTTGTAAGAAGTAATTGGTTCCTTAACCTATCACTTACAAAAGAAAGACTTCTTATATGAGGTGGTTAGCCTTATAAACTCTACCACTTAAGTTGATTTGATAGCCATAAACCAATAACAAGTACATGAAACATACACCATGTACAACATGTGGTTTACACAAAACTCCTTTCAAACAAGGGAAGCTGCCAAACTCAATGGTCCAAAATGCTAAAAAGTAAAGCAAGTTGGTTGTGAGTGAGTCCATAATAATTTCCCTTCTATCATTCTATAAATATACATTGTTTTTAGCCATAAACTCATCCACATCTCATCAAGAGAAAGCAAGAAAGAATGGCAAGGTTGATGATGGAGATGATTAGAAAGGGAAGTAGGAAGCTATGTCTCTTGGAGAGAAGAACAAACTCATCAATCTTCTCCTTCTCCACTGAGACAGCATCAACCACTTATCATCATCCTCAAAGTATCATCAAGGATCTCTCTAGAAGTAACATCAAGAGTGATGCCACAAAGGTAAGCTCTCTCCTCCCCCTTCTCTCTTTATATATATATATATATTTTTTTTGTAAAAATATAGATAATAAAAACTTCAACAAAGTCTTCAATCAACAAACAACTAGAGAGTACTTTATAAAATTATAATATTTTTTGGATCACTCATTGTACAATAAAAGAGTTGATATTTCATTTTTCAAATTGAATATAAAACTTTCGGATATGTAATTTGTCTATATTTAAAAAAAATTAAATAAATATATTTTTTCAATGGATATAATTTTTTTTTAAAATGGATCAATTATATATATACATATATAATTATTTATTATTTTCTTTATATTGAATATGAGAAAAAAAAACAGAACCATAAAATAATGGCAAACAAATAAAAATAACAAAATATAAAGACTAAGTTTTAGCTTTTTTTTCAAGAGGTAAAATATTATTTTTCTTTCTCTAGATTAAACTAAAATGTTTTAAATTGGTTTTTATTAAAACTTAAGAAATTTTGTATTTATATAACATATATATATATATATATATATTTTGATGACAGATGATTGGGAAGACACCAATGGTGTTCTTGAACAGAGTTAGTGAAGGATGTGAAGCAAGAGTAGCTGTCAAGTTGGAAATGATGCAACCCACATGCAGTGTTAAGGACAGGTAAATAAAATAGAATTCTTTATTTATTTATAAATATGATAAAATAAAATAAATTCACTGTTTATTTACTATTTTATTCTTTCTTTATTTGCCTATTGAAAAGAAGAATGAATTATTTAATACATATATGTATTTTTTATTTTTTACCCCTCATTGTTACCAAACCTACTCACTATTCTTATTCTTTTTCCTTTTAAAAATATTTCTTATGATAAGGACCAAAAAGGAATGGTTGAAGTGTTATTTTCATTAAAATTTATTTGGCATGTGATAATTGAGAAATGAAACATTCTTTACATACTTTTTTTTTATTTTTTATAGAAATCATATTTCTTACTTTATTTAGTTTCTAAGATATCATATTTGTAGAATTGACATGATAAATGTGGGCGTGCTTAATATGGAGGAGATTGTTTAGAATAATTATGTTAATAAAATTTTTCTCCCTAAAACTGTATGGGACTAACGGCAATGATTTTTTAATTTATTAGTACTAAGTCTTCTACGTAAAATATTTATGTTTTTGTCAAAGATGCGAGTTCAAATATGGTTGTTCATTTTAGAAAGAGTGATTTGAAGTGAGGAAATGGGGAAGTGTCACTTCTTCAAAGTCGGAATAAGTGATATCACTTCTAGCACTTCTAATGTTCATTTGTTAGAATGTGAGAATATAAATAAAAATTTAGGTGTTATATGAAGTTATATGAGTTTTAAAAAAAAATTTGGAAGTGAGAGGAAGTGCGTTTTTATAGATTGTCCCCTTTTTTAGTAAAAAAAAACTGTCAAAATGTATATAGTTTAAAATCCACTTTCGTCAGGAAGTGAAGGAAGTGTCACTTCCCCTATTTTCAGGACAAATGAAACATATAAAAGTAGGGAAGTCAACTCCATTTATTCTGATTTCCCTAGCACTTCCTCTCAAATGAAGAGTATGCCGAGATATTAACTCTTATCTATGTAAGTGTTGGTTTTCTTGCATCTCATCAAAAATAAATAAATTAAATTTTAACTAAGTCAAATAGTAGTCATGCAATCTTAAAGAGTCATTATTCCTTATGGGAATCAAATTTATTTCATGGAATGCAATGTATCTGACCATTTTTGCCTAGCACTATAATTGATGTTGGATCTAGATCCAATTATAAAATGAAAATAAATAAGTCCTAAAAAAAAAATGTTTTCAAGGCATATCTAGTGTAGGTTGACTCATTTGTAAAATTTCCTGATATACCCTTGGACATCTTTTTTTACCAATTTACACTCTAAAATAAATATTCTTGAAACTTTGAAATACCAAAATTTTTTACTTTTGTTTTGTTTTATTTTTTGTTTGCTTTTGTTTTTTTACAACATGAATAAACCACCTAAACACATTTTTAATCAAATGTTTTAACTGTTCAATTACTGCTCCAATGGCAAAATATCAAATATTTAATAATATTTTCAATTTATTAAATGTTTGCATATATTTGAAATTATAATTATAATTATCATTGTTATTTAATAAAAAAACAAACACAAAAAATATAGCACAGTAATAATTGAATTTTTTTAGTATAAATAATTATTAATTATTAGTTATTTATTTATTTAGAATTTTGGAGTTTACTTGGCTGTTCAATTTTAGGGTCCTATAATTTATCTTAAATAATATATACATTTGAAATTATTACACCAAATAAAAGTTATCTTATTAAACTTGGGACTATTTCATGACAGGCCTTCAGTTGCCATGATTGAGGATGCAGAGAAGAAAGGCTTAATAACACCCGACAAGGTGTGTTATTGCTAATTAAACATATAATTAGTAAAGTTTTTCGATTGAATTAAGTCAAAATTATATAAGTTTTTGTATCTGTACATCGAAGGATGTATCAAAATTTAGTTAAAATAGTAAATATGTTTGGTTTGCATCTAACAATGTGTATAAATAAACAGACGACGTTGATTGAACCAACATCGGGGAACATGGGGATCGGTTTGGCGTTCATGGCGGCGCTAAAAGGATACAAGCTTGTGTTGACAATGCCGTCGTATACGAGCATTGAGAGGAGGGTGACTATGCGAGCTTTTGGCGCGAATCTAGTGCTTACCGACCCGACTAAAGGTATGGGAGGGACAGTGAAGAAGGCTTATGAACTCATGGACTCTTATCCTGATGCTTTCATGCTTCAACAGTTTGAAAATCCTGCCAATGTCAAGGTACATTGTCTTAACTCTTGTTGTTTGTTGTTAGTTTTTTCTGATTAATTCAATGCAGTTCAAGTTCTTTAGATCAATTTTATTAGTTTTTCATTAATGTTAATGAAAATATAATGAATGACAAAACAAGAACACACAAATTTACATGAGAGACAAAATCGAGAAAAATCAAAATAGCATTATGTTGAAAATTGAGCAGAATGGTAAGCCGGGTTGATTTGGATTTAGTTTGAGCCGTCGCCCGTCGCTTTACTTTGTTGCTTCTTAGGAACAATATAATTGCTTGAATTCTCTAAACAAGTCCATACAAGTGCTGATCTCTCAAACTTTCATATTTCGCGGCGCAAGCTTTTCGAGTCAGCTCAAAAAAAAATTGGGGCACTTTAACTGTTATTATTCAATCTATTTTTAATAAATTCAATGTTTCGGTACATGTTAATTTATTGCCAAGTGAACATTTGTTTATTAACTGCATATAACAAAGTTCATTGGTAATTTTATGCAACCAATTTTCTTTAGATTAATATAATGGATTGATGTTAATTTATTTCAGATTCTAATTATATCCCAATCATCACTAGTTACATGCATCAATGGATGTTAATTTATAGTTCATATTGAACTAAAACACAATGAATGAAACAGGTTCACTTTGAGACAACAGGGCCAGAGATATGGAATGATACTTGCGGTGAAGTCGATATTTTTGTGATGGGAATAGGGAGCGGAGGAACGGTAAGCGGAGTTGGTCAATATCTTAAATCCAAGAACCCGAATGTTAAGGTATCAGCTTCATCAAATTCTTAGTCACATGAGAATTTCGTATTTTCTATGTATATATCAACCTAATCAAGATAAAAACGATAATAATTTAATCTGAAGTTTTATATCGGTGTTTAGATTTACGGAGTCGAGCCAGCAGAAAGTAATATATTGAATGGAGGAAAACCGGGTACGCGAAAATTGAGCTCAAGAGCTAAATGAAGTTCAGTAGAGTTATCGGTTTTCATCGTCTTGATGTCTAGTTATGTAAAACACAGGTCCTCATCATATTACCGGAAATGGTGTCGGATTCAAGCCGAAGATTTTGGATATGGATGTAATGGAGAAAGTTCTTGAGGCAAGTTAATTATCTAAATTTTTTTTCTGAAACTGTTTTATATCATACATAAAATTTCTGATTCTTTGCTTTGCACACAATCTTTCAGGTATCTAGTGAAGATGCAGTTAAAATGGCCAGAGAATTGGCACTCAAAGAGGGTCTCATGGTAATTTTCCTTTTGTCGGTTTCTCATTATTTATTTCATTGGTAATTAAATTTATCTAACTTGAAAGTTTAAACTGATCGTCTTATTTTTTGTTTCCGTTTAGAGTAATGCTATTTATCCTGAAATAGTATCCCAAATGCAACCTCGGAGGTGGGGTTGCTTGAATAGCATTACTCCATTTGTTTATAATCCAAATTTTATGCAATTTATTAACGAGCTTAATTACTGACATTTCTTCTTATAAATGAGCTCAAAGAGAGGTTTTCGATAACTATTTTTTCTTGATTTTTAACAATATATTTGTTAAATGAGTACGATGTAGGCCGGGATATCGTCGGGAGCAAACACAGTTGCAGCATTAAGGCTCGCAAAAATGCCGGAAAACAAAGGAAAACTTATTGTGGTAATTAACTAAACATGTTATGTTTATTAGTTTTTATATCTCGTGATATTAAAAATACGAAATATGAAATATGAAATACGAAATATGAAATACGAAAATTTATTCTGTGTTCTGAATGCAGACTGTGCTTCCAAGTTTTGGAGAGAGGTACTTGTCATCAGTGTTGTTCCAACAACTGAGAGAAGAGGCTGAGAAGATGGAACCAGTTGAAGTTAATTAGCCTCGAAACCGATTAATTATGATTGAGATTAAGATAAAATTATCGAGATTAATTTCATTGATCTCTAAAAGTTTTCATGGTTTTAGTGTTCCTTATTGTTTTGGTGATGCATTTTCTCTGTTCTTCAACTAGTTTAAATTTAAGTGTGCTTTGTATTGTGATGTAATTTAAATTTCAAATTAGTTTTTTTGCATTATATTACATATCAAAGTTTCTATTGATATGATTGACATATTTATATACCCATGCGAAAGACTAAATTATCTTTTTATCTACTCTTTGATACATCATAAAAGAGTGAAAATGAAAAGAAAGTATAAAGGGTAGATATGACTTTTTATGTATAATTTTTAAGTTGATATTTAATATAACAGTACTTAAACAAATATAATTTTTTATACAAATTGTAATAATTACCCACTTTTGTTGGGTTATACAAATAATTTTCTCTAATTACTACGATCGGTTTATGAACAGTTATTATCAACAATGTTATATAGTAATTACATACGTTATTTACATAAACAATAGCCATTGAATTATTATTTAATTATTGTAAATAAACATCTCTAGTAAACAGTTATCTATGTACGTATACAAATGACTTAAACACATTATATATATATTATATAAAGTTATTAGCCGTAAAAGTCTCAATCTAATAATAAATATAAGATTAGATTATGTGACATGACAATAATGACATTCACAAATATCATTCAATAATTTGCTATTATAAATTTTTTTCTTTTTTAAACCCAACATAAAATAAATTATGCATATGGACCTTGCTTGGATGTGTATACATATATACAAGACATGAAACATTTGAAAAAATAAAATAATTTTTTTATTATACAATTTCAATTAAATGATTTTTATTTTTTTATATAAAAAAATCTAAAATGATTTAAATGACAAATTTGAAAACTCACATCAGTTTTTTTTTTACTAATTTTAATTCTATTATATGGTTTTTTTGGGAGAATATTCCAACTAATTAACTACTTTTCTTAAAAATAAACATATTTTAAACTTTTTTTTAGCATGAAGTTAGAAACTTTTAAATTTACATAAATAGTATAAATTTCTCAAAAATAGATAAAATCCTAAATTAGTGATTTAATTCATACCCAAATTTTTATTTATTTATTTATTTTTATAATAATATATATATAGGGTTTAATCTAGAAATGTAAGCAAATACACAATTCATTACTTACAATCATAGGATGATGATTTAATAGTTATTATTTATATAGACGTTATGCATAATTACTGTGTATGATTATTGCGTGACATTATTCAATACTATTTTGTACTGTTTAATATTATTCATAAATGGATGATAGCTGTTAGATACTAATTCAAGTATTACTATAAACATCTCTAAATTTAAAATTTATGGATGTCATAGATATATGTGCATGTATATATAAACCTACAAATCATTAATTATAAAAATTGCAAGGGTATATATACAAAGAGGACCAATGTATGACAAATCTTCATATGTCCATCTTTGAATCCAAAGGCTTCAAATCATCCATTTTTGTTATTAAGAATAACTTCAACAATAACTATTCAAGTGTGTATGTAAATTGTAAACAATGTTATGAACAGTGCACTATTCAATGAAAAAAAAAGTGAGACAATATTTTTAAACATAACAATGCCCACCCAACCATTAAAGTGCATCAATAGAGTTTTGAGCACTATTTAATTACACTGTTTGCATATGTTTTAATAAAAAAAAATTGTTCGTATTCACTCAAACTTTCATAAAAAAAATCGTTAGACTATTTCATATTTCAAAAAAAAAAAAATTTTACACTATTTGACCGCTTATTTTTTAGTACTAAATGCTCTTTAGTATTTTTAAATAGAAATATAAAATAGTAAAACAAAATTAAAATATTAAATAAAAATGTTACATATTAAATAAAAATTATGTAATTACACATAAATATATAATATTAAATAAAATATATATTTTTAAAAATACGAAATATATTTCATAAGCAGATAAAATTAAATTTTTAAATAAAATAATTTGACAATATGAGTTGCATGAATTGAAAAATATCAAATATGTAAATTGAAAAAAAAGATTGTTTGGTAAAATTCAGAGAGATTTAAAAAAGTTACAAGATTAATAAATAAGTTTTACTTTAATAAATTTTTGTGTACCTGTCTCTTTACCCTTATTTTTTTTTAATTTTATTTTTTATATACAAATATTATACAAAAATATCCGGAGAGAATGGGTCCCATTATAAAATTACTCAATATGGACCCCACAGTACAGCTAATAAAAACTCACCACGTCATCAAACTATATATATAGATATATATAAAGTTAAGGGGTTGTTTTAAAAAAAAAACCCTCTTAAAAGCTCTTCAAGAGTTCAGCATTTCCCCCAAAGTTCTTATCTTTGGCCTCATCGCCGCTGAGTGATCGCGAGGTAATTCGAGAAATCGAGAATTTTAGTCTTCATTTTTGATGAAATTTATCTCTTGAAAGATCACATCTTCTGTGTCTTTTTGTGAATTTTTCTTGGATTTTTTGAAATTTTCTCGTCCATGATTTGAATTATCCAAAAATCGCTATAAAGGCTTCGCCTTTGGTCCTCTTTTTCTCCGAAGGTTGTTCGCTGTTTTTCGTCTCGTTGATCGGTGTTGGTCCCTTTTTGGGGTGATTTGGTTGTTTTCTCAGAGGTTGGTGAAGTTTTCAGGTGGTAATTCGATGGCTCGTTTGGTTCTGACGTGCAAAAGTTCGAGTTTGGTGAAGCGAGGGGTTTTCGGGATGTTCTCGTCCTTCCATCTGGTTATCAGCACCCATTTCTTTCTCTGATTGTCTTTGATACATTGAACCTCCATTCAAGTAGTTGTTTTGATGTGGGTTTTCGATTTTTTTTCATTGTTTTTGCTACATTTTTGTGTTCTTTGTTTTGTCACTGTAGTGAGATGAAGCTATTGTTATTGTTATTTGGAGGGTTTTGGTTGCATTGAGGAAAAGAAAAGCAAAGATGATGAAATGGAAAAATTGAAGAAAATTATATTTACTGGCGATTTTCTTACTTTGCTTATCCGTCTTGTTTTCGACTCTTAAAAAGTTCTATTTTTTGTTTCTCCCCCCTTTTCTCTATCTTCCTGGATCCAAAATACCCAAAATTGTGCCATTTATGAGTACTTTGACACTAGAAAGTTCCACATGCATTGGTTCCATTCTTTTGTTGTTTGAAAGTTGTTTAACGTTCAGATAATTGTAGACCATAATGCTACCATTTATTAGGCTCTTGAAATGCAATTTTTGATGTTTTGTTGTATTAGTTGACGCTTGAAGACTACTTGCTTTATGATACTTGAATGGTCCTTATGCATTTGATTCACTTTTTTTTGTCGGTAGAAAGTTGTGTAACGTTCATCTAACCAACATGATTCCCTCTTCAATGTATACCCCAAATGGTTACATTTATTAGGTTCTGCAGTGCAATTTTTGTCTCTTTAGAGAATGATGGTTGATTTTGGCTTATTGTTTAACCTTTTTTTGAAGATTACTTGCTTTGTGACCCTTGAAAGTTTGGTATTCATTTGTTTCATTCTTTTGTTAGTAGAATGTTGTGTCACGTTTACGGTTTATCTAACCCACATTATTCCCTCTTTGACATATGAACGTTATGGTAAATTTTGGATAGACATGGGTGCTTAGAAGGCCCAAAATGAAACATCCTTGATGATTGGTTCTCTGATTGTGATCTTTTATTAATTGCCTTAAAAATTTCATTAGGTAATTCATTGAAATGTTTTTATTGCTTCACTATGGTTTTCTCCCAAATGGTGGATGTCATTTTGCTATTCTACAGAAATCATAATCTCCAGATTCTTACTGCTTGCTCATACTGTTTGGTGAATAACATTTTTTTTTTTTTCTGATTCAGGGTGCTACGTATGCTTCTATAAGTTGCCCGAAAAGTATAAGTTTCAGGGGAAATTTTAACACCAAAAAAGAGGAGGTTAGTCACAATGATAATTCTCCTTTCTAATAGCAAAACATCTAGCTTGATAGCTAATACTAAAATAAGCTTCAATATCAGAAACTAGCAATGTTATAGAATTTTTTGATCTACAGGAAGCACGATTTGGTGTAATAGCCATGAAAATTTTGTTGTTTATTAGCCTCTTTATATATATGTATACATATTTCTTTTACAAAATTTATTTGCTAGAACTAAAAGTTGAATTATCTGATTATACACAAAAATTGTAGAAGTTTACTCTAGATATTCGAAAATGACATTACAAGATAATGGTATTGAAAGGGATTACTTTATTATTATTTAAAAATTATATTAAAAAACCATGCCCACTTTTCATATGAAGCGCATAGCTAAAAAGGATTTCTGGGACAGTGTGCTATTGTACCTCTGAGATCAAGATTCATTCATGAAAGTCATGCAGTAAGCAATATTCCTAGGGGGCCGTCATATAAATCCTGAATTATTATTGATTATAAATTCTGAACTGTTTATTTTTGCATCTATACTCTCGTAATCAATTCCTTTTAAATGATCATCGAGTTTACAGTGCTACAATCGGATTTTGGTGCTCACTTGCTTGCCTACATATTTTGTAGGCTGCTCATCGGAGAAGTGGTTTGTCATTTTCAGCTCCATCTGTAAGTCATCAACTCTGGAATGTTTGTGTTTATTATCACAAAAATTAGTTTGGTCTGGACGAGCAGAAGTTTGGCATGATATTCTCCGCTGGGTTCTGTTTCATCATCAATTTTCTATTTGTGAAATATTTTCACTTGTTAGGGGGATGCCTTTCTAGTGAAGAATCCTTCTATTCGTTGGATATATTTTCTTGATTACCATTTATGATGATGACAACAAAATGTTTCTGATTTTATTTCAGAAGATTAATTTGAACAGTAGAAGGTTAATTTGTTCCGTGGCCACTGAACCTCCACCAGCTCAAGTTGAAGATTCAGAAATGGATACCCCTAAAGAGGTTTTTCTGAAGGACTACAAGATGCCAGATTATTACTTTGAGAAGGTGAAATAATTATGTATCAGTGTCATGGTCACTTTCTATTTTGTGCTGTATGCTATTTGTGGTTGTTGCTTTCTGTAGCTTCTTTATTTCTGTGTTTTTTTTTATCTGCATTCCTCATATGATGACCAATTTAGTGCATTAATTGAATTTCTGATTAAGATCTGCAAAAAGATCTAAATTTAGCACCATTCTTTACCTCTTTGAATATTTGATTGGCTGTCTTTTTATTAATAAATCAGTCTTTGATTTTTTGACATTCGATTATTAATTTTTTAATTGTACTCTTTTCACTACTTTAGGTGGATCTAAGCTTTACGCTTGGTGAGGACAAGACAATAGTTGCATCAAGCATTACAGTATCTCCTCGAATAGAAGGTGCGTGATATTGTTTAAAAAAAATTTCTTGAAGCATTTTCTCTTATGATTAACATTTAGCATCTGATCTGTGTTTTTGTAATTAATTGGCTATTATATATACATATTGTCAGCTGTCCAATCTGTGTCATATGACATCTCTTTACCATTGCCGCTGATGCTTTGTTACATGTATTTAGGTACTCCTTGCCCTTTGGTTCTTCATGGGGTTGATCTTAAGCTATTATCAATTAAAGTTGATGGGAAGGAACTTAAGGTAATTATCTACACCCTTTTTTACCTGTAAGATGATTACTTTGTAGTTTTTTGCTTATTATTTTTTAAAAGTTAATTTAACATAGTGTATGAATTCACTTTGAGTGATAATTGCTTACTAACAAATTGATCATGTAAATGTGAACATCAATGAAGTAAATTTGTCATAAAAAATCCTAGCAATGTTTGGCAATGCTTAAAATATAGCATTTGAGAACAACTCATCAACCACATGTTGATTTGATTTAAGACATTTATGGCTAAGGTATAATATGCATAAAGTATATATACCTATAATGGCTGTATGGTTTGTTCCCAAGTTGAGGTTGTAGAAATGCTGAATGAAAGCCTTAGCAAGTGAACTTATTTGATCAGACTTATTTAGCTTTATGAAAGCTATGTTTGAATATTGAAAGGTGCAGCTTGCCACATCCTTAGCTCTTTGTTTGCACCAATTAGGTTTTTGGTTGTTGCCATATACTTTAGCAACTTAAATAGTGTCTCACACTCTCTTTATCTCTGAAATGTTTTGCCTATTACTCTGAATTTTAAACCCCATCACGCTTGATAGAAAGTCATCTAGCTTTTTCCAAAGGAACTAAATCTTCTGTTGAAACATGTTTGTTCTTTTCAACACAGACTGTTTTTATTTTGCTTTATTTATTTATTTGTTTGCAACTCTAAATGATGCAGAAAGAAGATTATCATATGACTTCACGTCATCTGACATTGTCGGCACCACCTACCACCACATTTACTCTGGAAATTGTTACAGAAATACACCCTGAGAATAATACATCCTTAGAGGTATGATAATTTTGATTCTATTAATTTGTTTGCCTGTTTGAAAAATAATCTGCTTTTGTTGTTTCCAGGGACTTTACAAGTCAAGTGGGAACTTCTGTACACAGTGTGAAGCAGAAGGTTTCCGGAAGATCACCTTTTATCAGGTTTTTTTCATGCATAGAGCTGTTAGTTAACTAATATCTTGTGGCAATTCCACAATTATCTCATGGGGAGCTTAGACAAACATTGTTTCATTTTCTCTTACTTGGACAAAGACCTGGAATGTTTTTTGCCTTACCAGCTAATTTTGCTATGATGTTTTTCTGACTGGTGTTAATACGCAATTGCTTTTTTAGGATCGCCCTGATGTCATGGCAAGATATACTTGCCGCATTGAAGCAGATAAAACCCTCTATCCGGTGCTGCTATCAAATGGAAATCTAGTAGAACAAGGGGACCTAGAGGTGAGCACTTTGTCATTTGAATTTATACTTCTGGTTTAGAATTTCCAAGATCTGTTGGTGAATTTAAAGTTTTATTAGTTGCATTCCTGATTGTTTCATGGCTTGCAGGGTGGAAGGCACTATGCTATTTGGGAGGACCCTTACAAGAAACCCAGTTACTTGTTTGCATTAGTTGCTGGACAACTAGAAAGCAGAGATGATTCCTTTATCACATGTTCTGGTAAGAATGTTGTCTTGAGAATCTGGACTCCATCCCAAGATGTACCAAAAACAGCCCATGCAATGTATTCTCTCAAGGCTGCAATGAAATGGGATGAGGAAGTTAGTATCTTTGTTCTGTTATTTCACGTCATTATTGCCTTTTTTCCATTAGATTTTCGAGTCATGGCTGATTTTTCATTCTGCAACAGGTCTTTGGTCTTGAATATGATCTCAATTTGTTCAATATTGTGGCTGTTCCAGATTTTAATATGTAAATTTCGTTGATTTAATCATCAACTGCCTTTAAAAGTTTCTGCTTCTTTTTTTTTTTTTTAATTATGTTTAAATTATTAACTAAATTTTCCGTTTCTTTTTGAAGGGGAGCCATGGAAAACAAAAGTTTAAATGTATGCTTGATGATAATTTTTTCAGCTAATGTATTCTTGCTATACTCCCCTTCACTGAGATTTTAATGTATGTCTGCAGATCTTCAATTCTAAACTTGTCTTGGCATCCCCAGAAACTGCAACAGATGGTGACTATGCAGCAATATTGGGAGTAATTGGTCATGAGGTAGCTTCTTTCACCAAATAACTCTTATATGGTAACTTCAATGGTCCTATTTTATTCTTATAAAACTTTTGATTCTATGCCGAAATGGTTTTGTTTCACTTGCAGTATTTCCACAACTGGACAGGAAACAGGTCCGAGTTACTTTCTCAATGCCATCATGTGTTTATTGTATCAGGGATATCGCAAGTATTTTGCATGAGTTATTTTAGTCCATATTACATGCATTGCTTGGAAAATTGCCAGCTATGTTCAGTGCACCTGAGTTGAAAATTTTGGGCCTTCCACATGAATCAATTATGGGTTTTGAGTTGCAGCACCTTTTTAATAGTCATTTTTTCATCTAATTATTATAGGGTGACTTGTCGTGACTGGTTTCAGCTAAGTTTAAAAGAAGGACTTACAGTCTTCAGAGATCAGGTTAGGATTTTACTAAAAGCAGACCTTTTTTTTGCTGTCTGCTTATCTGCTGTATATTCTTCAGTCTTCTAACTTTTGTATTTTACCATGGTTCATGGGCGCAGGAGTTCTCATCTGACATGGGCAGTCGAACTGTAAAACGCATAGCTGATGTTTCAAGACTTCGGAATTATCAATTTCCACAGGTTATTCTTTGGCCATTGGTTTGTGTGTTTTTCTTTTTCCTATTGAGCATTTTCTGCAATTGAAGGAAAGTGAAGGTGTCTCCTTTTGCATATATGATGATGGCTTGATGTGGATAAATATAGCCAGTCAGCTAATTGGGTTTGTATGTTTTTCTTAGAAAACCTCGTGTTTCTTAGGTATCTGGATTGGTAGTACGTTAAAATTTAGCACCAAGCACTTAATGGTTTTCAAATAAAAATTTTCACTCCTATATAGTATCTTTCTGCGATCAAATCTATCCAACTCTGAAAAGTTAAATATTTAACGGTTCAGATTTCTAGTCAAGGATATTAAATTCAATCTAAGTTTTTCTTTGTCGCACTTCATTTGTTAGTCGCATTGGTTGCTTATAATCAAATTGAAGATTTATCTTTCAAGTTTGCTTGAGCACATTGCTTAATATATTTGCTTATTGGCCGCTGCTGTTCTTGTAAGAATGAATTAGTCTTTTGATTTTGTTTTTAATGTAGAATGAATGAAACCTCAAATAAATACTATAGAATTGCAGAAAATATTCATTTCTCCAAATCTTCTGTCATTCCATACCTAGCTGAACAAGAAAAAGGGACGAGGAAGGGTGTATCTACTTTTTCCTGTCTTGTTTTTTTTCTTTGCTATAACTTTGCAGCATTGCCACCTGTAGCAGGCCTTTAATTTGCCACTGCACTTGGTTAATTTTTATTCCATGCAAATTTTGTTACTTTATTAAGTAACCCAAATCACTTAAGTGACTTAATAGATGAAAATTTATTCTGAGACCTTGCCTAACGACAGTTTCATTTGGAAACATGCTCTTGGCATATGAGATTGGCCATCTCAAAGATCATGTTCTCATTGCATGTGCTTATTTGTTGCCGTGGACATCACAGTATTACTAACAGGCTTTGCTGCTCAACATTTTTTTTCACAACCTTTGTTGGCTTGGTTGTTGATTTGTAATTTATTCATTGATAGCATGAGTAGTTGTTTATACTGGTTTTTCTCATATTCTCAGGATGCAAGTCCCATGGCTCACCCTGTACGACCACATTCATATATCAAGGTACTACATAGTTTTTGTTGTTATTCTTAAGTGAAAGAGTAAGTTTTCTGTTTTGATAAAGTAATTGCTGGAGCTAACATTGATTCTGTTTTTTCTTCTGACAGATGGACAACTTCTATACTGGTGTGTCTTGACTGTTCCTAGTCTTTGCTTAATTGTGTTTGAAACTCCTGCTTGGATTTATTTCTTTGAAGTACCTTTCTGTTCTAATTTTGGTGGTGTTATCTTGGCCTGCATGGAAACTTCATTTTATCATAATCTTCTGTCTGACATCTGCTCTCAACACAGTCACGGTATGTTTCTCTTTTTTTTTTCCTTTTTTTTAATAATACTAATCTTTCAGTTTGACTTGCATCTTTACATTGTAAAACTTGATACCTTTTCTAAACTAATGTCATCTTTGTTTGGGAAATTTGGTGTTTCCTTACATCTGGCCGGTACATTGTTGCGGACAGGTCTATGAGAAGGTTAATACTGCTCTCCTGTGTTTGTTAACTGTATTGTTTTTTTTATTTTTTTTATTTATAATTCCAGTGGATTTAATACTGGTCCTTTGATAAGAGTTTTCTACTTTGTGATGTTAAATCAGGGTGCTGAAGTTGTTAGAATGTACAAGACCCTGCTTGGAACTGAAGGATTTCGAAAGGTAAATTCATGATCACTTGCTGTATTCTTGTATTTCTCATCAGTTGTGGAGTCTTTGTCTTCTTGCCTGTCTGATTCAATGTTCTTTAATTAGGTTTCGTTCCATGCCATATTCATTTGAATTATTTTGTTGTTTCAGGGCATGGATCTTTACTTCCAAAGACATGATGGACAAGCTGTAACTTGTGAAGATTTCTTTGCTGCCATGCGAGATGCGAATAATGCTGATTTCTCCAATTTCTTACTATGGTATGCAGAGAAGACTCAGCCTTTTTATGCATGAATTTTTGTAAAATAGAGGGGCTAATTTTGACACTGTTATGGCAATGCAGGTACTCTCAAGCAGGAATACCTTATGTTACAGTTACCTCATCCTATAACCCTGATGCATGCACATACTCCTTGAAGTTCAGGTAATGTGTACGTAACATAAACTTGTGTGTAGTTTGTGCCCTTTCAAGTGTTACTACTATTTCCATTCTTTTTCGGCATTTATCAGTTAGCTCTGGGTTAGACCTGCATGTATAATTCTAACTGTTGTACACCACTTTTTCAGTCAAGATGTGCCACCTACTGCAGGACAACCAGTGAAAGAACCTATGTTTATTCCTGTAGCTGTTGGATTACTTGACTCCAGTGGAAAGGATATGCTGCTGACCTCTATTTATAATGAGGGACTGCTGCAGAAATTTGATCAGCCAACATCAACTATTGTTCTTAAAGTCACCAAGGTTGGTTTCAATTTTTGTTTTATTTGTTTCTTGGGAAATTTTATAGGGATCTATCTTTCTTGTATGTTCCACTGTGGAACCATTTGGATGTAATGGGTTTTGCCCAATTGAGTTAGTTTGGTAGATATATTAATTCGTGTATAATTCCCTGATATCTTTGTATGTGGCACCCTTAACATGTTCCCCTAGCCAGCGTTATCATCATGCATATGTTAGTACTTCTTCCAATTATTTTCGTCGTATATGAAAAATGTCTTCTTTTTATGTGTTTCTCCTACTTGATGGTGGTTTGTTATTGTCAGAATTCTATTCTGGTATTTATTATGTTTAATATTGTCTTCTCATGTTAATGTTAACTTAATTTTGTATTTTTCAGAAGGAAGAAGAATTTGTTTTCGCTGATATACCTGAGAAGCCAATCCCTTCCCTGTTGCGTGGTTACAGTGCTCCTATTCGTCTTGATTCTGATCTTACAGACAGTGATCTATTTTTCTTACTGGCACATGATTCAGATGAGTTCAACCGGTATGCTTTCCAAAAATTTGAAATATTCGTTTCATAATATCAAGAAATTTGATTTGATTTAACTTTTTCTCGTTGTGTGTGGTTCAGATGGGAAGCCGGCCAAGTATTGGCAAGGAAACTGATGCTTAACTTAGTGGCTGATTTTCAGCAGAACAAAGATTTGATCCTAAACCAGAAGTTTGTCAATGGGATCAGAAGCATATTATGTGACTCCAGCTTGGATAAAGTATGTACGATAATTTCCCTCTTGATTCAGAATAAATTATTATTCTCTGAAATGGTTGCATTGATTTCTTTTTTGTAGGAATTTATTTCAAAAGCAATTACATTGCCCGGTGAAGGTGAAATAATGGACATGATGAAAGTTGCTGATCCAGATGCCGTTCATGCTGTTCGCACTTTCATTAAAAAGCAACTTGCACTTGAGCTAAAAGAAGAGCTTCTTGCAACTGTAAGTTCTTTTTATCTCTTTAACTTTCTTCATCGAATATCAGCTTTTGTTATGATTTCTTGTTGTCTACATTTAAGCACTGCATGATATTTCGCCTCCATGAATATTCTCTATGTAACAACTGAGAAAGAAAAACATTACTCATGTTGCAAGTATTGTTTGCTGTCTTTTGCTTTGATGTGAAAATGCCTTTCCAAGCTAGAATTTCTTACTGTTTATTGCTCCAGTGTCTTGGGAAAACTGCGGTTTTTTTAACCATTTGATTTGGTACTGTTTTCAGGTGAAGAACAACAGAAGTGATGAGCCTTATGTCTTCGATCATCAGAGTTTGGCCCAACGTGCTTTAAAAAACACAGCTCTTGGTACCATTCATCAGAATCATGTTACAATTTCAGTTTTGTCGCTAGAGTTGAAATATATAAATTAGCTTCTAACATTTGGTTTATATGATATCTTCTGAGCAGTCTATCTTGCATCCCTCGATGAACCTGAAACCACTGAATTTGCATTGTCTGAATACAAAGCTGCTACAAACATGACCGAGCAATTCGCAGCTCTCGTGGCCTTATCTCAAAATCCCGGCCAAGTTCGTGATGAGGCACTCTCTGATTTCTACAACAAGTGGCAGCATGACTATTTGGTGAGATTCCAATACTTACCAAGCTTGAATCATTTTTATGTTTAATATTGTTTTAAACTCCTTGATCATGTTCTTTTCTGGACAGGTTGTGAGTAAATGGTTTGCTCTTCAATCTTCATCGGATATTCCTGGAAACGTCGCAAATGTTCAGGAAACTATTAGAGCATCCTGCATTCGATTTGCGCAACCCAAACAAAGCATGCTATAAATTCATTTTCACTCACTTATTTCAAAATCCATCCTTTTCATAAACCAAGTTCTGATCTGGTGTTTCTTCAGGTATACTCTCTGATTGGTGGATTTTGCGGATCGCCTGTCAATTTCCATGCAAAAGACGGATCAGGCTACAAATTTCTCGGAGGTCTTGTGTTGCAACTGGATAAAATAAATCCTCAGGTGAGTTTCATTTTTCCGAACAAACCCGATCCATGATCATCTGATCAATATGAGCTTCTAATAACAGGTGGCATCTCGCATGGTGTCCGCTTTCTCGAGGTGGAGGCGCTACGACGAAACCCGTCAATCTCTTGCTAAGGTATTTTCTCGAGTTAATCCATAAATTCATTTCGACTCGCTTAGACAATTGCGATGATGCCGCTGAAATTATATATATCAGATTTCTGATCTTTTCCGGCTAATTACATTCGATATGTTTCTTTTTCCGGCTTGATGTAAATTATTTTGTGGCTTATAATTTCGATGTCGATATTGTGTTGTACAGGCACAATTGGAGAAGATAATGTCTGCCAATGGACTATCTGAGAATGTGTATGAGATTGCTTCCAAAAGTTTGGCTGCATGATTTCTGAAAATGTCTGCAAGGGTTTCTGGCTTATTGAAATCTTTTTTAATCTTAAGTCTTTTATGTTTTAATTGGCTTTTTATATAATAGTTGTTATTATGTGAGACTATTTTGCCATAAATGCTGGATAAAGTTCAATTAAATGGCAATTGGGACTTTTTTTTAAAAAAATTTTAATTTTTTTTTTTGAGTTATTGATGTCTTTGCAATTGATTTTAATTGTCTGATTTGAATTGTTTTTGGCTTATAAATTATTATTGCTTTTTTTCCCTTATTGATAAAAAAATGATTTTTTTTTCTTTTGCATATATATATATATATAATATACTGCTGTAAAACCAAATAGTACACATTTTTTTTATAAAGTTAGTTATTAGATCGACTGAAAAATTGGCACCTATTAATGGTTTATGATTTTTTTTATTAAATTATTTAATTATCTAATAAATGAATGAATGATAAATATAATGATTATATAAATAAATACATGTGTAAAACTCTGAAAAATGAATAAAATACTTGAAAAAAAAAAAGAATGATATAATGACTTGGATCATAAAAAAGGAAGAATTGGGGAAAATTTTCAAATATATATATATATACACATTTTCTCAAAGCTAAATTTTTAAGACGTTTGCAGATTTTCAATCTGCGGAGGTCTCTAAGGCTGTTGAATATTAATCCAATAGTGTTGTAAATTCAGTTTAGTCTCACATCGCCTAATTGAGGGGGAGTCTATGTGCATATATGTGGGGGGCAATCTCACTCTATCAGGCCAGTCTTTTGGGGATGTGGGTCCCCCGCTGTGTGTAACATTAGTGCTTTCATTGAGAGCAGGTGGTGTCGACTGGGTGAGGGGCTGACCAGCGAAGTCTTCTGACCAGTAGAGGGGATGACCAGGGAGGGTTCTGACCAGGGACAAACCTGAGTGAAGCGCTGCTGAGTGAAGTGTCGTTGAGTTAAGCGTACCTGATCTGACAAGGACGTCGGGTCTGATCGGGGGAGCAATGTTGCAAACCTGGTTTAGTCCTACATCGCCTACTTGAGGGGGAGTCCATGTGCATATATGTGGGGGGCAACCTCACCCTATCAGACCGGTCTTTTGGGGTTGTGGGTCTCCAGCTGTGTGCAACAAATAGCCTCCAAAATCCCTTATTCTCTCACATATATATATATATATATATATATATATATATATATATATATATATGATTTTACTAAAAATACCTATATTCTCAAAACTATTAGATTAGCCTCCAATTAATTCTAAAATATTCACTTGTTCTCTCCTTCTCATTGATTACCTTATATTTTTTTTTTATTATCTGCAGATTTCTTATTCTATGTATATATAATTGCACCATATTATTATTTTACAATCACTGAGCTATTTACGGTGTAGTCGTTATGTAACGGAATTCACAAAACATGGATTTAATTAATATTAATAAAAAAATATTAAGCAAAAGAAATAGCTAATGAAATTAGTATTAATATTTTGTTTTAAAAAATTATTAAATTTATTTATCTCAATAATTAAATATATTATATAAAATATCTGGGTTAGAACACCAAGCCATGGTTTAATGGCGAGCGAGCTTCGTGCTAATGGAGCTCTCTTCTCGTTCCTCTCTCTTCTCCTTCTCCTCCTTCTCTTCGTCTCCATTGAGGTCTCGGAGGCTAAGAGAAGGGTGAGCATCCCTGATGAGCTTGACGACGTGGTGGACGACGAAGAAGACGAGGATTGGAAGCAATGGGGCCAGCCAAAGACCACCAAAGACGAAGCCTCGGAACCGCCTGTTGATTTCTCCAAGATGAGCCTGGAGGAGATGCAAGCTGAGATTTCCCGGAGCCAGACCGGACCTTCCTTCGGTTTCGTCAAGCTCCGCCTCGGTGTCACTCGTTCTAGGGTAATTTACTGTTTCTTTTTGTTCCTGTTTTGAAAATTTCTGATTTTTTTATTGTGATTTTGAGCATTTTTGTTTTTTGATGTTAAAAAGTTGGCATTTTGTTGTATGGATTGTGATGTTTGGAGAGGGATTATGGCGGAAATTAAAATTGTGACCTTGAAGTGCTTCATTTAAAGAAATCAAAGATATCTGAGGTTTTGTTACCATTGTTATCAATGTCGTGGCTGTTGTTTTGTTAGTATCAAAGTGCATTTTGTGGTTTTAGGAATTGTAATTTCTCTAGGGTTTGCAAAGAACGGTAAAAACTAAACCCTAATTAGTGTTAAGAAGAGAGCTTTTAAAATAAATTTTAGCAACTTTGTAATAGTTTTGAGTTTTGACTAGTTATTTTGCAGTAATAAAGTGCATTCTGGGGTTTCATCCGGGTAGATTTTACAAGATAAAGGACAATGTGGACTGAAGCTAAACCCTAATTAGTGTGAAGAAGAGTGCCTTCAAAACAAGTTGTTATTAGTGTTGTGATAGTTTTGAATTTTGACTGAAGCTTTCTCAGTCACAAAGTGCATTTTTGGGTTTTAGGTATTCTACTCTCTAGGGTTTCAATTGGCAAGATTTCACAAGAAAAGGGACAAAGTGGACTGGGAGTAGTCTGTCGTAAGTGTCGAAAAAAGAGCGTTTAAAATTAAGTTCCTATCAATGTTGTAATAGTTTGGGTTGATGTTTTCTTAGTAACATAATGCATTATTGGGTTTTAGGTATTCTACTCTCTCTGGAGTTCTCATTTGGCTAGATTTCACAAGAAAAGAACAATGCTGACTGAAGCTAAAACCTAATTAGTGTGAATAAATGGTTATAAAATAAGTTGGTAAATGTTAATTTGTTTAAAGAGTCACAGATTATGCAAATTACTTGAATGCTTTTGATATAATTTGTTCTTGGGTTTTCATTGGATAGTTTTCTCAAAGCAAGATCAATATCAACTTAAACCAAAGCCCTAGTTAGTGTGTGAGCAAAGTATTGTTATAATTGCTAGTTAAAATGTTAAATTGAAGAAAAAAAATGACAGATGATCCTGATTGTTGCAGTGCAATATCATGAAATACTCTTGTCAATGTTATACTATATTGTGATTTTTTCGGCAGCCATATCTGATGTGGTTAATGCAAAGAAAATTTTGATGGTTCTTGTGGTTACAATTACTTCCAAAGGACATCTTTCTCATAATTTGTCACTAATATTTGCTCAAACTTTTATCTGCATGTTATGTTTAAAATTTTTGTATTCTTCAGGGTTGCATAGCAGTAATTTGATGTTCTCAATGACTAGTTTTATAGCTGCTATTGTGCTTTGGTGCCTTTTGATTCCATATCAGTTTTATATATGCTGTTTTGTGGATAGAAACAAACAAAAGGAGTAATGCTTTTTGTCTTTCACATTTCATGGTGTGTTTCATTTCCGTGTTTTACGAATGTTCTCAGTTTTTTACTTTTTCTATGTATATTCCACGGTCATTGTTTGTTTTGGCTATTTTATTTGACCTTAGAGGGATGTTTTTCCATTTTCTTTATCTTCACTGTGTTTATCAGTGTTGATCTTATGCTTAATTTGAAGTTATGAACATCCGCACTAATATACAGTTTTTAAGTCATATGTTTACACTCAAAAGAAAACTTCGGTTTGATGCGGTGCTGAAAATTTTCAGGAGGATGTACCTTTAATAGCGATGAAATGGAGCAAGATACTCCGGACTGGATCTATCGAGGGCAAGTTCATGGCTGTTGATAAGAATACGATCATGTTCAGTATGGAGAAGGGACAGGACACAAAAGAGGTAACAATCAAATTCTATATATTGGAAATTAATTTAGTTCTGAATCACCGAAAGAGTTAAACATGGTATTGAATTCGTATTTTCAATTGTTTTGTCAGTTGAAGGATTTCATCTTGAGTCAACCGGAGGCATATGAAATAAAAATCGGTGATCAACTTCATCGAAGACCAGGCGATCCTCCTCTCGATGAAATTATCGGGTCATTGAATCGCGAGAAAAGTAACAATGGCATGCATGATTCTATTAAAGATGAGTTTTAGGGTTTGTTGATTTGGTGATGTTCTTCACAAGGACAAGAGATTGAAGAGAAGAATGCTTCCATTAACAATGACATAAAAAAGTTTCTTTGATGTAAACACCCCTGAAATATTTCATGATGTCTTCTCATTTACATTCTTTTTTTTTCAAAAAAATAAAAATTGTTGTATGGCCAACTTTCTTTATATTTTTTCAGAAATTTTCCATAATTGGGAAGTGTGAGTATAATAATTGGTAGAAATTTGCATATAAATATATATATATATATATATATATATATATATAGAAAGTAACCTCATAAAAATCATAATTGTATATATACATCCACATATTTTTAATAAATTTTACAAATCAACATTAGTAGGTGAGAAAAATAATGATGAAAATTAAATGCTAAAAACTTTTGTTTGATATTTTGTGAGGGTATAAATGGAATTTCATATAGGAATGTTTTAATATATATATGCGAAAATAGTAAGTGATTGAGAGGCAAAGAAATAGATATATAAACAGTATCAATAACAGTGTCAAAAATTTGTATTGATTTAGTTACTATTACTCAAAAATCGACAGTTCAGAAAATAAAATACTGTAATACTATTTTATATAGTGTAATTTAGATATGAATTACTATTTATTATAGTAAATTGTGATGTTGAACTGTTGTTTTTCAATTTAATAGTTTAATACGAACTCTACCGTAAATATTATACTGACATTTCTAGATGATGTGACTTTATATATATATATATATATATATATATATATAAAAGAAGATTAAGTATGAGGAAAAATTTTTCATTTAGAAGGGGCCCACACAGAGTTTCTCATCCACACACGTGTCACACAAAATCAAGCCTAACAAGAAGATGAGTTATGAGGATAAATTTTAATTTAGTAGGGGCCCACACAGACTTTCTCATCCAGACACGTGTCATACAAAATCAAGCCTAACACCACAAGAAACCAAGGAAATGATCTTCCATAGCACCAAATCAAGCAATCAAACGGCTGAGATCAAATCAGAGCATGCTTTAAGATTACTCCCATGACACGATAAGAACGTGGAGTAAGTGCCACTCTTTTTCTTCCTTCCAAGCCACCTCCAAATCATTTCCTTTTAAATCCATTTCCTTCAAATCTCTAAAGCTTTATAAGTTATAACAATTGAAATCCAAGAAAACCAGAGAACTTTTTTTATAATCATTCATTCATTCATTCAATCAATCAATCAATCAATCTTCAATGAATCACAAACAAGAAGAGATCACATTATATTAATCTTTTGGAAGAAGAACACAATACAAAAAGTTTCTCTCATTCTTTTTCTTCTTCTTCATTTTGATCTCATTGGACAAGATTGAGAACCAGACATGTTCATGAAGTTCATCTTGTCTCCATGCTCCAAACTTCTTACAAGAAAAGGTATCTACTCATCTCTTTAATTATCTATTTGTTATATATTTCTATATATGTACATAGTTTACATATGTTGTAAACATTCATTTTGATAAAATTATACCTTGTATTCATTTTTGATCTTTTCTAAACTTTATGCATGTAGGGATTTTGATAAGAAGTAATTTTCCTCAATCTATGTGATTAGGGTTTTGATAATATTGTTATATACTTGCATCTATGCATACTTTATATATATATATATATATATATATATATATATATATATGATATGAGCTTACGTTTTGAGAACATGTGTAGATTTTGAATCTAAGTAGATCCCCTTCTCTCATCGTCTCCGTGTCTCTCTCCCCCTTTGCTGTATCTCTCATATATTTTTTAAATTTATGGATGTTTTACTAACCTCAACAGATGACTTAAATTATATATATATATATATATATATATATATATATATGAGTGTGGACATACGTAGATTTTGAAACTATATGTAGATCCCCTTCTCTCTCTCATATTTTTTAAAATCTATGGACATTCTATTAAACATCAACAAACATCAATAGATAACTTAAATCTTACAACGAAACATCAACTTTTCAGTTGGTGAGATTCAAATTCAAGAAAATATAATGCCTCTTTTATTATTGTGATATTTAGATACATATACACGGAAAATATATTTTTATACCACGGTTATGACTATGACTAAAGAGTTAGTATTTTATTTATCTCCTAGCTCGATCATATAATTTGTCCATATTATATATATATATATATATATTGATTTATGATCTTGAACCGATAACACAGATACATGCGATAAAATCCCTCCAATACCTACGACAACAAGTAGTAATCTTCGTGAAGAATACGCGAATGCTTTTCGCACTGAATCCTACCTAGACTTCTGGTCTCGTGTTCTCGACATATCCTCCATCCCTCACTCCCCTTCCTCCTCCTCCGCCGTCCGTCTTCCCTCCTACCGTCTTTTTGTCGATACTCTCCTCGACCCCGACCAATCTACCGCAACTCTAATAATCTCCCATGCACATAAAGCTCCATCACCACGATGACCACCACCTCCTCCTCTCCGACTTTCTTCTCCGAAACCTCCAATGCTTCCCTTTTATGTAGTCTACTATTAAAAGACATCGAATCGATTCGAATAAATTACAATCACCTCAAAACTACCCTCAACACTTCTAGTTCTAGTCTCACCATTGACAATTCTCATCTCTTTGAATTCTCTAAAACTCTCTCACCAAGACCTCACTTCATCTCAGTCCAAGAAGCTGTTTCTAACCTCCTCAACAAGCTTGAAAAAAGCCGAAAAAAGGCGGCAACTAAACTCAAACTCATCAACAGAATAAAAAAAGCCTTAGGATTGATATTCATTGCTGTCACGGCTGCAGCCTCAGTTATCGGAGTTTTCATAGCTTTGCATGCATTGCTTGCACTAATTGCAT
The DNA here is from genome assembly GCF_009730915.1 of Dioscorea cayenensis subsp. rotundata. Lineage (NCBI taxonomy): Eukaryota > Viridiplantae > Streptophyta > Magnoliopsida > Dioscoreales > Dioscoreaceae > Dioscorea > Dioscorea cayenensis. Next base: position 1,920,894 of record NC_052484.1, read on the forward strand.
TGCCGAGCTTTTCTCCGGTGAGCTCAAGGTGGCTCCGGCGAGCTCTGGCTCAGCTTGATGTTGCTACAAAAGGTGCTTTATATATTAAATAGAGACCTTGATACTGTTGGTAGGTTGGTGGATAGGGTGCAAGATGAGTTGGAGAATGTGTTGGCTTTGTTGAGGCTTTGTTTGGAGATGGCCGGAGATCGCCGGCGGCGAGTGACGGAGGAGGTTGTCCGGCAGCTCAAGAAGAGTGATGTTAGTTTTAAACAGAAGTTGGATGAGCTTGAGGAACACTTGTATCTTTGTTTCATGACTATTAACAAAGCTAGAAACTTAGTGATCAAAGAAGTGGTAGGGAATAAAGGTAGAGAAAAAAGGAAAGAATAATTTTTATTCTCAATATAATTTAATTATTTGTTTGTTTGTGATTTTTTATGTTTTATTCTTTTGATTTGTTGTAATTAATTTGTGTATTTTAGACAAAGTTTGTGGGGGTTGTAAAACTTGTATTAGTTATGTTATTTTTCTTAGATAAATTGCATTTTTAATATATGTATATATGTTGATAATTTTCAGGAGTACATAAATAAACATGATTTTAATCAATGTACAAAAAAACAGTAGTAGAGTTATATAAGCAAAATTTTTATTATAATTATTATATTGTAAATGTAAATAAGAAATGAACTAAAAAACCCTACAAATTCCCTTTTTCTCACCTTTTTTTTAAAAAAAACATTACACTGAGAAAATTACAAGGAAACAACATTCAATGAAGAAAAGAACTTGTCACCTTTAGAATTTTCGAAAAATGATCATCAATGCCCGAACTCGAAATACATGAAATGTCTATTATACAAGTAGCCAAATTAAAAATTATAACATCAAAATCAGTATGGAGGAGTCCTCCCTGTTGGTACCTTTCTCTCAATTGCACCAATTCTGTGGGGTGGCCAAATGACATGAGTCACTCTCCCTTTAACAAGCCCTAATGGAATCTGCAAACATGAATTCTAAGTCATACACAAGATGAAATAACTATCAATTCATTCATCAGTCACAGACTCACAAAAGTTTCAACATTTTTTCATTTCTTTTATCAATCCTAAACTCTTGCAAACAGAGTTCATTCAGTTGATACTTTACGATATTACTGTCAAACGGCACAAACGGCCGGCTCACAAAAGTGTAACAGTCAAAACACCCAACATTATAATTATCTCTGTGTGCATCAAATTTTACAACAATCACTTCAAGTGAATAGTGCACAAATGTTAATAGTAGCTTTGTATCAATCTTCAATTTCAGAATGATTTACAGTCATATTCTGTGTTACCCATCACTCATAAGGGCATTATAGCGCCGCCATGTACTCCACACTTTTAAAGAGACTTTGTATCAATCCTTAAATTCAGACAAGTTTTTTACTGTCGCATTATCTGCATCACCCATCACTTAGACTTAATAGAGAAGTTTAGTATGACATACAATCCACACATGTTCATAACAACAATTTTGGACAATCATTATATACTATCTGTCTGTTACATTCTGTGTGTTACTCATCACTTTGACATCCAACACTAGTGTCACATATAAACCACATGTTGACTCTGTACCAATATGCAATTTCAGATACTCGTTCTAATGCCACATTCAGTGTACCCATTACTTCAACATAAAAAAGCTTAAGAGTATTGCGTGTGATCCACACAAGTTTATGGGGGAGTTTGCATCAATCTTCAATTTCAGACAAACATTTCATTCTAATATATGCATTTGGAACATTTAACTGCACATTCAAACATCAAATAGGTTTAAAGAATGATGATATTATGATTAAGATATATAATAATTTCAGAAAATTCATGAGGAACAAGGTGGTTTTCTCAACATTCAGTCCGGTATCAATCACCCTATGACTTAATTGCCACAAACTTCTATCCTTTAAATAATCAAACCTAGACCTACATGATCGATTAGTATAATTAGCATTCATGCTAAGAAATAGGCTTTGTGACTAAAACAAAGGAAAGCAAGGTGCAAACTTACAGGACCAAAAGATCTCGAGTCCAAACTACAAGCTGAATTGTCACCCTCCACCCAGCAATGCCCTTCTGGAATTTTCAACATCTCAGAAGACTCAGGAATTTGGATCCACTGGCCAGGCAAAGCAATTAATCTCTTGACCAAGTTCCTCTTGTGGTTATCCGGAGCCCTATAATCAGAGCAGATAGACACAAAATTATTACATAACACAACATGTGAGTTACCATGAATAATTTAAAAGGAAATCCTGTACTTAACTGGAATATTATCACATCGCCTAGTGAGAATTTGTACCGCTCAAGACAGAACCTTTCGGCCAACACAAGATCACCTGCAGTCATTCTAATTCAGTACAAATAGATTAACTTGAGTCCTCCCCATTCAATTCTTCATAACCTTAATGACAAGCCAGATGAAACAAAATTCACCTTTCAGGGAACCCGGAAAAGTTGCAGGAGTTGTTTGAAATGTAGGATACATGGAGCTGCCTCTTATGGAGCTAACAGTCACATATCGATCTGAAATTGTAATCCCGATCAGAGCACCAGTCACAGTCCTCTTTGTGAGTTGCCACAAGAAGTTCTGTGATCCCATACCTAAAATTTCAGCCAGCGAACATGTCAATGTCGACAAGAAAACACAGCAGGAAAATAAAAACAACCGCAAAAATGAACAAGAGAACAATCATTTGGTCTAACTCAACAAATACTTGCTCTAACTCAACAAACACAAACACACTGCATTTCAAAAGGTGGGCAACTCCACATTTTGGTGCCCAATTGGTATGTTGTGACAAATTAGAGAGACTATAACCCAAGGAAGAATTACTGGATTGCTTCTTTCTTTGATTTTCAGTCAATATGCAATAAGAAAACCCTAAAATTTTATCATGATGGGTTATTAACCACAATCATCAACACTAAATTAATGGCAACATTTCTGAAAGAAATCGCTCACAGAGATTAAAAAACAGACATACTATGAACTAAAGAAGAATACCAGGTAGCTTCCTTCCCTGATTCACCCAATGTTCAATGGAAAACCCTAAAACTAATACCAAAAATTGAAAAGAAAATGCTTGAGAGGGAAAAAAAAAAAGGAATCAAAGCAACATTAAAATTCAATGAATTCAATTAAACAACTCTTGATCTGAAGATATCCCAAAAAAACATCATCAAACCCCAAAATTATCACAAAAAATCGAAAATTAAATCAGATGCAAACAACATTCGATCACTACTTGCAGACATGTCTACGATCAATGGAAACAAAATATAAACAACAATCAATCGAAGAATCATACACGAAAACTAAAAACGAAGCAAAAGATCGTTCCTTTGTACCTGATGATCGGAATCGAGAGTGAGTGAGAGAGAGAGAGAAAGGCGGCATAGGGTTTTGAGATGGAATGCTTTTATATGAGTTTTTCTTTTGCAATTACATCCACAAAATGTTTATATTTACAAAACTATTTGAAATCTAAAATGCATGTATTTGGAATAAAATGAAAATGATCTCACATAAAGAAAGGACTATAAAAATTTGTATGTATACATAAAGTTCGATGAAAATTCAGAATTATTTTAAAAATAATAAACATAATTGATTTTATATATATATATATATATATATATATATATATATATATATATATATATATATATATATATTTTTATAAGAAAGCGATAAGTATTAGGTATGTGCATGGATCAAGAATTGGTGATGCAACTAGTGTGTTTGACCAGGTGATATGGAGTTTGGACAATAGAAGTCTATTTTCAGGGGAAATGATCTGAAGTGAAAAACTGGAGAAAGTGCCACTTTCTAGTGGTGGACAAGTGATATTCCATCTATATTTTTGATATTTTGTAAGTTTTTATGAGTTTTTATAAATTGTTTCACTTCCTTAGTTCCTCTATAGTAAAAAATTACTGAATTAGGTTTAATTCAAAATTCACTTCAGTCAGAATGAGAGAAGTTTCATTTTTGTCATTTCAACACCAATAAACACTAGAAATGGGAGAAATTAAACTTTCCTACTTTTTTTTTCTCGAATTTAAAATTTTTTAAAAATCTCGCACTCTCATCTTGTAGTTGTATGGTGTATTTATATATAAATTTGGTGAATTTTATTATTTAAGCATTTTTATCAGGGACTAGAAAAGAATAATAAAATAACGCAAGGACTAAAAGGAGAATTTCCAAAAGAGATACAAAGTCAATGCTTTGGTCTTTCGAGTCTATCGCTTCCGAGCCCTAAAAACAAAACCGGAAGCTCGAGATCCAATGGCTGAGACATCGTCTCCGGCGATCGCCGGCGAATCCCAGCCGTCCATCCCCACCTCCTCCATCGTCTCCATCAACGTCGGCGGCGAGCTGTTCCAAACTACCACGCAAACCCTCTCCGCCGCCGGCGCTGGCTCCGTCCTAGCCACCCTACCCGCCGGCTCCGTCTCCTTCTTCGACCGTGACCCTTCTCTCTTCTCCTCCCTCCTCTCCCTCCTCCGCTCCTCCTCGCCGCCGGCCAACCCCTCCGACCTCCTCCCCGAGCTCCGCTTCTTCTCCATCGATCCCCTTCTCCTCCTCCCCAAATTTGATCCCTTTTCCCTCCAAAGATCCCTTCTTTTGCCCCTCCACGGCCGCAACCACCCCTCCGCCCTCGCTGCCGGCGCCGGCTCCATCCACGTCGGCCATGGCGGAAAAATCACCACTTTCGACTCCACCCTCTCCCGCCGTGCCACTGTGCTGACCCCTCTCCCCGCCATCGATTCCCTCCTCTCCATCTCCCCTTCTTTAGTCGCCGCCGGCGCCTCCGACTTCCCCTCCGTCCATCTCATCAACATCCCCTCCGGCCACGTCAACCAAACCCTAGACTGGTCCCCAACCCCTTTGAACTCTTCGCCTCCCTCCATCGTCCAAGCCCTCACCTCCTCATTGGACCACCTCTTCGCGAGCTTCGAATCCTCTCGCCGTACTTCCAACGCCATCGTCGCCTTCGACCTTAACACCTTCACGCCGGCGACGGAGATTGCACGCGGAGAGATTTACGGAGCCGAGCTCGACTCCGCCATTCCCGCAACCAAGCTCAAATGGGTGGAAAGCCTCAAGCTTTTGATGGCTGCCGGCTCACACGCCGGGCCCTCAGGGCTCACCGGGAATATCCGGCTGTGGGACGTGCGCTCCGGCGCCGCCGTTTGGGAGTCGCCGGAGAAAGTTGATTGCTTTGCTGATGTTACTGTTTGTGATGCCTTGTTGGGGATTTTCAAGATTGGATTGTTTTCTGGTGATGTGTTCTTCATGGATTTGAGGAAAATTGGAAGTGGAGAGAGTTCTTGGATGTGTTTAGGAGATCAGAGAAAGGGAATAGTGAATGGGAGGAAGGAAGGGAATGGTTGTAGGATTGAGAGTTATGGGAATCAAGTGTTTGTTAGTAGAGGAGAAGAAGTCGAAATGTGGTCATCGGTGTCGATGGCCGGAGCCGGAGAGAAAGTAATGAAGAAGAACTTGATGGGGAAGACCGAAAAACACGACCGGAATAGGATTGTGCATATGGCTTTCGGTTGTAACCGGATGGTGATTGCTCGGAAAGATGAGCATTGTGTTGAGGTGTGGCAGAGTTCTTGCTGAAATCTGTCGGAAAAATTCTTGGAGCTTTATCAAGCAGGCACTACTGGTAAGAACAATTGTTGTGTAATGTTCAATGTATGCTCATCAAATTCTTGATGCAATCTGAGTTTTGCTGCCATTGTACCATTCATGTGATTTGTTGTCATGTATGTGATCTGTATTGGAGAGTTCTTGCTGAATTCTGTAGAAAAATTCTTGGAGCAGTATCAGAACCTGGTAAGAAACAATTGTTGTATAATGTTGCTCATCAAATTCTTGATGTAATCTAAGTTTTGCTGCCATTGTACCATTCATGTGATTTGTTGTCATGTGTGTGCTTTGTATGGGAGAGTTCTTGCTGAAATCTGTCAGAAAAATTCTTGGAGCAGTTTCAAGCAGGCACTACTGGTAAGAACAAGTGTTGTATAATGTTCAATGTATGCTCATCAAATTGTTGATGTAATCTGAGTTTTGCTGTCATTGTACCATTAATGTGATTTGTTGTCATGTATATGCTCTGGTATGTACTTATCAAGTTCTTGATTTTACTTGAATTTTTGCTGCCATTGTGTCATTTCTGTGTTTTTCTGGGATGTATGGATTCCAATTTATACTCATCAACTTCTTGATTTCATCTTAACTTTGCGATGATTTTGCCATAAATGTGATTTTTGGTGAGGTATAGATTCAATATAATCATCAAATTCTTGATTTTTTTTTTTGGCCAATAGAGATGTAAGCTAGCAAACTACAACCATTGACACAGATCAAAACAAAGCAAGGACTAAAAAGCCAATCAAAAACTAAGCCCAGCTTCAGCAATCCAGTGAGGAAAGATGCTAACTTGTCCCGCAAAATCGTTGCAGCATCTCCGGGCAATCAAACAAGTGAAGGTCGAATATAATCCATGGGATTCTTCAGTCTCCAAGTTAATCAAGTACTTGATTTTGCTTGAATTTTACTGTCAATGTATCATTGATGTGATTTTGTTGGGATGCATGAATTCCAATTCATACTAATGTAGTTCTTGATTTGATCTTAACTTTTTTGCTACAATTGCACCGTTAATGTTGTTTTCAATGAAGTATAGATTCAATATACTCATCAAGTTTGATTTTACTTGAATTTTGCTGTTGTTCTAGTTCTTGATTTTATATGAACACTTTGCTATGATTGCACCATTAATGTGATTTTGGTGATATATAGATTCAATGTGAAATGTGCCCTCAGCCGAAAATCAAACTCTCATCATTCGGTGAAAGCTCTATCGGCGACCCGTGTACCAATTGACCCGAAGGTCGTTGGCAACTCATCAAGTTCTTTGTTGCTAGCTGAATTTTGCTGTTCCATTTCAATCATATGAATGGATTGATCCAATTCATGTCGATTTTTATGAATGTGCTTTGTTAATATTAGCAATTTGTAGATATTTGGTTGTAATTCTTGTCTAATATTTGAAACATCAAAAATTGTTCCAGTGGTGATAAGGAATATTTGAAAAATCAGAGAATGGCTACAAAACAAATTCATCACTTTCAAAGGGTGGCAAAGAAAAAACCTCCCTTAATGTAAATCGATGAATGGGAATAATGTTCAGAAGCATACTCACAGACATGTATTTCAAATGCTTGAAATCCCCATAAAAAGCATTCATTTAATTGATGGAAAAAACAAAGACGCGACACTAATAATGAATGTAATTACTATCACTAACAATTGATTAAAGCAGTGGTAATTTTAAGTTTAGAGATGCCTGAAACAACAAACATTATACATTAAAGACATTAAATTTTACCGGTACCAAGAGGCTGCCTTGAGGTATCACCTGAAGCCCATGCTTGATAGTCCTTCTCGAGCTGCTCGAGCAAATGCAAAATATCAGTTGTATTTCAATGGTCTTAACTTTTTTCGAGTAATAATAATTTCACATTGCAATGCTAGTCAGATTATCATATCCACTGGACCTTATTCAAGCGAAAACCTTTTGAGTACAAATTTTTGGAATAGCATGGTAGTGAGAAATTAAAAACATTGAACATTTTTTCGAGTGTACAATTAAGAGATTAAAACCATTGGACCTGACGCAGAAATCGTGGTAGCATTAGTCTTAGTAGTTGTTCCAGGACCTGAGTGCCGGCTGATTCTATTGCTCCCACTGGTATAGCTCTAAATGCAAACGGGATTTCGATAATAACCTGGAGAAAGACAATGATCTTATAACCAAACATATTGTCCTGATTATTATTTATTATTTGGGAATGGATTTGTTTGTTTGGAGTTACCTCAATTGTTGTGTCGGTTGTGAGCTGTTGCGATGAAGAGTTGCTGCTCAAACGCTTATTGCAGGAAATTCTATTCACCATCGAAGCTGCATTTCCCATGAAATTAAAGTCAAAGGACTCCTGAAAGGCATTCAGAAGTTGAATTCAGATATTAAATAAAAGAATTCACTTGTTGATGCCAAAAATAAAAGATTTCACTTGTTGATGCCAAAAATAAAATTCACTCGAAGTAAACAACCACTGGCCTCTCATTCAAACTAATCAATTGAAGCCTTGTTTAAGATGGAAAAAAATACAATCCAAATTCTAAAAACCATCATCAACTATCAATATATCACCCCAAGATGGTTTTCTGAACTCACAACCAGCCAAATAATCAAAATAAAAATCATATCAATATATCACCTCAAATAGTCAAAATCAAAATTTGTCATTATAGATATCTCAGACTTCAGCAACCTCTTTAGCCATGGTAGATAATAATCGTATCTCTATATTACATTGAACTCTACTCACCATTTTTCTGATAATTTGTTCAGTTCAATCAACCAACACTTCAACATCAACAGGCCAAACTACAAAAACAAAGCCTTTTCAATAAATAACATTGCCTTGCATTGGTATGTCCTTGTTCATTGATCACTAAACTTGAAGGCTAGGCCCTTGAACGCTAAGTAAACTTTTTAGTCATATTTTGTTTACATATTATTTTTTGAGAACTACCCCACAAAAAATCTCTACAACTTGCTATGAATATACAGAATGTTGAATTGCCTCTACCAAAGAGTCATATTTTCAAACCCTAAACACTAAAGGCTGAGCCTTTCATATTTGCTCACTAAGGAGTTCGATTTTGATGTTTTCACATGACACAAATAGACCACATTAGAGATCATCACAAATTACAATGCATATACTAAACCCAAACTGATTCACAAAACCATCAAAGTCATATTCTCAAACCCAAACCCTAAAAGGCTAAGTATTCAATCACTAAAGACTTCTATTTCCTTGCAAATTCACCCATATAATCCCCATGAGATCTTTACAAGTCACTAAAAATATACTAAACATCAAACTGATTTACAAAATCATCAAAGAATCATATTTTTCCAATCCTAACTTTGATCAATCAAAAGCTCTCTTTTTCTTCCAAATTCCCCCCAAATAATCCCCAATAAAATGGATATACAAAACCATCCAAGAGCAATGTTCTCAAACAAAAACCACTAAACATTTCAATCACCAGCAACGAAGAATGAATCTAAAAGCACAACCATACCTGAGAATTTCTCATTCTGAGCAACCACAATTGGCGAGCCCTCCAGCTACAAAGAAAAACAAACAACAAAAATGGAACTTTTTGAATCAAGAATCAAAGGAGAATGAAACAGAGAAACCGTCCAGTTGTTCATACTCGGCAAGACAAGAGGCGAATGCAGCAGCCATAGGGCTCCTCATCCACACGGACCACCAGCACAGGGCACACCTCAAAAGCGAAGAACTTGAACCGATAGACATAGCATCTGAAGGTATTATCATCGACCCGCTCGATCCGCTCCGCATCGAGAACCGAGTACTGGCTCGCTGGCAAGCTCATATACTCCGCTGAAACACCAAACAACATCTCAATCTCTTTCTTTTCGATTTAGAAGTAAGGATTGAAGAGAAGGGATTCGAGATTCACCGAGAGGGCGTTGGAGTTGCTGAACGGTGGTGGACTCGGAGCTGCGGGCGGAGAAGCGAGCACGGGGCACGGCGGAGGAGGAGGCAGAGGCGCGGACGAAGAGAGGGCGGCGAGAGGGGGCAATTGGGGCGGAGATGAAGCGAACCAGCGAGGAGTTGAGCGCCATTGGAGAGCTCTTCGAAGCTCGCGAAGAAGACGAAGAGAGAAAGAGAGTGAGAGATGGGGATAAAACGAAAGAGATGCGATGGAATGGGATCGGGTGTTTTATACTAAACAGCAAATAGATATTTGTAGCGTATCATATGCTGCCACGTTGCTATAATGGAATCTTCTTGCATGGGTCCCACCTTGTCAAGAAATTTTTCATTTGTGTCCTTCTAAAGGTTTTTAATTGGGATGGATTGAAAATTGGGTTTTTATCTTTGTATCCCTGCAAAAATAAAAATTATAAATCATTTTTATTTATTTTTACATCAATAATTATTTTTAAAAAATTATTAAAAACTAGACAATCATTTACCAATAAAATGAAACAAAAACACAAAATAAGTCTATCTTAAATGGAAGGAAGACAAAAAAACACAAAAAAACCAAACAGATAAAGCAGAAGGCAAAGGTAACCATTAGTCAAATGTCTAGAGCTTCAGTGTGCGAGATATGAGATCCACCCGACACAGAGGTCAGAGGTCCCACAAAAGTTGAGGCTTTTCTTGATTATCGGCAGTGACTTCTCATGTGTGGCTTTTGAGAATCTGAAGTTGTATTTATCCAAGCAATAATCATATGGTCAATTTTGCAAATCAATGATAGAAAAGAAGATTGTATAAGAAAATGCAATTATTCCGTTCAAGCTAAATATTTCACCAAATAGCAAGAACGAGGAGGTTTTCTAGGTCATAACAACCGAAGACTATATTGATGGCCCAGTCAGACCATGTCTCCTCTCGATTAGAGGACATATTAGAGATATTGAGAAAGACAATAGTGCAACTCAGTTCTAGTTGCAAAAGGGAATGCCATTATTGCAAAGCACACAAGTTGTTGTGGAAATTCTATTGCAATCCCTTTTAAGCAGATTATCTAAGGTGATGATCTTGTTATTTAAAGCTAATCAATTAAAGATTTTAATTTTAAGGGCCAGTCTCCTTTTGAGAGTAATTTGTTAAGCGAGCTTCCAATTTCATTATAATTCAAGAAGGTGTATAAGGACTTAACTGTGTCTGTGTGGTACCCGTTTTTTATCCAAACACTAGATTATGCAATCCACTCCTTTTGTAAGCATAATTGACAGCCAGCCCTGAAGTTTACGGAACTAAGCATTAAGGTTAGTAACTAATAGAGAGTTAAACTGAGCGTTAAAGTTACTAACTAATAGAGAGTTAAACTCAACTACCATGAGGTAATGATTCTGTCATCCAAGGAAAAATTTTAACCACACAAACCTTGGAGCTTTCCCTTCAAATTATCTATCAAGCCACAATAAGAAAAAACATTTCAAGAAAGCATCTCAACAATTAAGAATATCTGCCAACGACCTTCGGGTCTATTGATATACGGGTCATCGATAGAGCTTTCACCGAGTGGTGAGAGTTCGATTCTCGACTGAAGACACATTTCTGGGGAGTTATGAATAGTGATAGTGTATAGGTGGTTCCAACGCCCACGTGAGCGCGGCCCCATCCCCACTTGTTCCACCGAAGCTTGTGCATGTCCCTGGGATCTCTAGTGGGTTCGCCCCGCTCCTCATCCAAACAAAAAAAAAACAATTAAAAATGCCTTTCCAAAAGAACAATTTTCTACCTGGCAAAGTATTAAAAAAGCAAGTGTAGTATCTATTCTTGGACAGCTTAAATAATTAACAAAAATGAGATGAAATTGAATACAAACTCAATACTTAAAAATTTTCATCAAAATATCTATAAAGAATGTGCTTGATTGATGATATACAACAACATTAATTTGACTATTAAACATTCCATATGGTACAACTATTTGATCTAAAGTTACATATAAATACACCAATCAATCAATCAATCTCTGCATGAACATAGTCTACAAAGACGAAGTTCTTCTTAAGTTCATGTAACAGGTAGACCAGAGATGCGCTTACGATCGCAGCCGCTCCAAGGAGAAGCCGAAGCTGGATTTCCGAAGGGATTCCGGTCGTTGCGCAGAAGAGCACAGCACAAGCAATTAGTACTTTCTGCAGATTTTGGAATCCCTCATATGCTCCTTTGCATGATGAGCACTTGAGTGTGTGTTGTTCATATCTATCAAGCATCTGTGTGACAAAATGAATTTTCTCAGTTCATGCATAAACCCACAGAGAACAACAAAGCACTAGACATTATTAAAACTAATCATATGGACAAGTATCTAATATGTTTCAGCAAAATTGAAATATTCTGCACTTTGTCTTATTTTGCAAGCATGATTGTTGGTTAGAACCCATAGAAATAAGAAAACCAGACTGAAATGAAGAGTTCAATGTATTGATATTCAATCATATGACAAAAGCAAATCAGACTGAAATGTTAAACAGAACATGCAAGACCTTGAAAAAGTTAGCTTTTAGATTTGATTATTTACCTGTTGTTTAGATAAAATGGTGGATGGCAAAGGTAGTTGGCTGGTGGAGCCAAACCATTCAGGTTGGCTCTTTCCGTGTCTTCTTAGCCAGTTGCGAAATGCAAGAACCAAGCGATCAGCCTGAGTTGGAGTGAATGTGATTTTTGTGTACTGCTGATTGACATCAGCAGAACCCTGCAAGGTTTCAGAAAGAAATATTTTTTCCTGCCCTTTAAGGACTATCATGTCACCATCATAGACTTTGTTTGAAGTCCAATGTTCATGCCAACGGGGGATAATCTGTATCAGTTAGCAATGAAAAGAAACCACTTGTTAGTATGATTCAAGTCACAAGTAATACAAACTTCTTGGTTGGGATAACAAAACCATCCATAAAACTGAAAATCAGAATCCCCAGAAGACCAAAATGGTGCTTTTCAGTACACAATTTATAGGCACAATTAATCAAGTAGAAGCGGAGGAAAGCAACTAATTACTCCAAACTCACTGTTTGAAAAATTAAAATAAAAAGAGACAGATATGCGCTATACTTGAATCAGTAGCATTCATTTTCAAGATATTAAAATACGAGCATATTTTCATGTAATTTCCGCATGAATGTTTGTACCTGCCACCATGCAGGTCCAGGCATGGTGAATTGAAAAAAGTTTCGCGCACTACAAACAATGGAGCGAGTCTTCCCAGGAGCCATTGGTATGTTGAAAGAGCATATCCATATAACCCATTTCTGGTCTCCAAAAATTGGCAATTTTGTGTCTATCTCAATCCTGAAACAGAGAGATCACATCCAAAGAGAAAATATTTAGGAAAAAAATTTCAGATTAAAAAGGACCTGAGGTTTTATATTCAGCAAACAACTCGAAAAGTGGGAGGTAAAGGCAGGACAGCACTGTCACACATAATTAGTGCGCCCATGCCTGCGCCACAGTGGCAAATCCAAGAACACTGTAACAGCAAATCTGTGTAATTTGCAAGTTTGCAACTAAACACCTTTACATGACCTTTAGATATCAAGCCAAATGAATAAATACTTAGTGTCAAGTGAACACGTTTTAAAAACAACCCAGTATGCCTGTGAGGTTCTCCCCTAGAATTTAACTCCTTCCTATGTCTTTCAGCAAATAACAGTGTAATTTCTCCAGTAAATTATAACATATGGTAAAGCTGGATTCTTGCAAAAATATCATGAAACAATATAAGATAAGGAGTCAAATATGTTACATTATACAGAGATGCATAAACTTCCCATCAGAATCAGCTAATTAAATAAGGCATCTTCAACGAAAGTCAATTCACAAAGATGCAAGCAAATAAAGGGAATCTTGAAGCAACGATGGTGCAAATCCACTTGAAACTTACTTATTGATATAATAACAAGGAGCCACAAATTCAGCACTAATACGAGGATTAGCATCAGATGATGCAGCAAATCCAGAAACACCACTCGATTCCATCTTGAATGGCAATGGCTTAGCCCTATCCCTTCTTCCAGTCACCTGTAAGAGCATCATTGGAAAAAAAGGCCATGTTTAAATGCAATATGAAATCACAAATTACTTCTAATCATGATTTTAATTTCATGATTAATACATAGAAAAAGACACCATGATAAAATTTCAGTTTTTCATTTGCTATTGTGTATCACCAAAAGTAAATATAGCAGTTCTCATAACAAAGTCAAAAATATTTCCCATCAATAACAGGATTTATATTTGACATATTGATAAAATCTTGGAAGAACAGATACGATACACAAATGCTGTCCACCTGAAAAAAGATGGATGGAGGCAATCATCTATAGAGATTTAAAAAAAAAAAAATCCACAATCCACATATTTGAGCACCCAGAAACTAAAAATTTAGGTACAGAAGAGAATGAAACTGTGGTCCGGAAAATTACAAAGGACACTATGACTTGTTAAAATATGTCACATGATGGTAAAATGTCTACGAAACTTTTGTGATTATATAAACAGTTCTTATTAAAACAAGTCAATCTACAAGATCCACCATTGTACTCAAAACACAGGGTATGTTCTGATCTATTACTGAAAAGTGGAAACTTATTGTAATGCACATCCTAAGCTAATCATCTCTAACACAGCCTCAAATAATATATATTAATCGGTGAGAAATTTTACACGAAACGAGTAGTGAAGTAAAAATCAATCATGATCAGATCAGCATTTTGTAATTCAGTATAAAAAGAAAAATTTTGCAAATGATTCATTGGCAAGGATTTCTACTATAAATAAGTAGTTAAGCTAAAAACTATCAATCATGATCACATAAACATTTGTAATTCAATATCAAAAATGAACTACCTTATGGTGTGCAAAGTCAATATGTGAAGGATCGGAAACATTCTCCATTAGAGTATCATATCCATAGTATAAATCTCTCTGAATAGTCACTGTTGAGAATGAGGGATCAGCAAAGTCATCTGGCAACCTAACAAACAAAAACCATCCAAAAAGTCCATAACAATCTTTACAATGATCCAAACAAACAGCAGCAAATATTCACAAAGTACTCACATTGGAGGCTTGCAAGCAGCAGCCTTTTCCCACCCATTCTCATCAGGCCAAACAAACAACAAGCCCTGAGAAACTAGGGTTGGAAATCTAGCAACACAAGCTCTCTTCGATCGGGCAGCGTTCGCTTCCGGCCCTTCCTGCGCCGCCTGAGGGATCCGCGTGCACGCCCCCGTGCGATCAAACGACCACCCATGATACGAGCACTGCAAGCACCCGTCCTCATCGATCCTCCCCTCCTGCGCCAAAACAACAATGAAATCAATGAATTGCTCAACAATCTCAAAGATCTCAATTTGAAGATGGATTACCGAAAGCGGGGCAAGACGATGAGGGCAGCGGTCATCGACAGCAACCCATTCACCGGAGTTGGGGTCTTTCCAGAGGACGATGTCGCGGTTGAGGAGCTGGAACGGAGTGGGGCGCTTGGGATCGAGGTCCTCTATAAGGGAAACTGGGTACCAATGATCCCTCCATGAAAAAACCTCCGACGAAGAGCTCTCCAACGAGAAATCCTCGATCTGGATGGACTCTTGAGCATCAGCGACTGGAGAAGAGGGAGCCGCAACTCGGAGAGGCGGTGACCGGCGAGGGAGAGGAGCGGCGGCGTAGGAGAGAAGGACGAGGAGGAGAAGGAGAAGAGGAGATGGAGAAGAGAGGGCGAGAAGGGGAGGAGGTGGAGATGGAGAAGGATGCCAATGGAGCTGCAGGTGCCGCCATTGATATGGAGCTCAAAAGAATGATTTTTGTTTATTTAGAGGACTAACCCGAATAAATAAACAAATAAAAAAAAGTTTAATTACTATATATATTTTTCTGCTTTTTAGTCCTTGCAATATTTTTAGATATACTTAAAGTCCTCATATTTAGTCGAGTTGGGTCATTTTAGTCGTTGGTGTAGATGGACAAATGTAAATTATAAGGATTTAATTGTATCTAAAAATATTACCGTGGACCTGAACGATCCAATTCGACTAAATATGAGAACTTAATTATACCTAAAAGTATTAAAAGATTAAAAAAACAGAAAAGTATCTATAACAAATAAAAAAATTATATATATATACATATAACAAATAAATACTCTTTTTTTATTTATTATATATATATATATATATATATATATATATATATCACAATAAACACATTTCACAGACGTCGAGCTTAACTATAAACTCAACGAGCATCTATTCCTTCATAATTTTATTTTAAATTTTCTGATATTAACAAGTTAAGAGGTAATTTGATTTTTTATAAAATTTTGTGTACATATAATATCCCTTATAATTATATATTTATTTATTTATATCTATATTAAAGAATTTTAACTATGAAAACATTCTACAGTACATTCAGTTTTTATGTAGGATGTACACTTTTAGTCGTTGTTTATCCATATTTAATAATAATAATAATAATTTTTTGGAAAAATATAATTTTGCTTTTTTTACTCCAATTTCATTAAACTATAATTATTAAAAAAATCATTTGGTCTTTTTCACTATATATATATATATATATATATATATATATATATATATATATATATGACTAAACATCATCTGCGGATGTTCGTATAGCGTCCGCAGATGATATACAGTAATTTTAATAGGATTGGACGATCGTGATTGATTCGATTCTTGTCTTTGAAATTGATTGGATGGTTCGAGTTAAAATCACGTGCATCCCACTTTTTACTGTGCTTATAAATAGTGCACAGTGTTACTGTTCATAGAATGGTGTGCACCTGTGAACGTTCGCAGAGGATGCATCCTCTATATATATATATATATATATATATATATATATATATATATATATATATGGGGAGTAAGTACAATAAAAGTGTGAATTCACTGAACCAAGGAATCATTTTAAATTTTAATTAGTATTAATTAAATTAAAATTTGGAATGGTGAAATTTTTTATTTTTAATACACTTTGAATAATATGTTAAAATTAAGGGAAAATTACTATTTACCCCCAACACTATTTAAAATTTTCCAAATAACCCCTGCAAGTTATGAATACCGCAGACAACCCTTCTTTTATCATTTTACTTCCTTTTTACCTCTTGTAGGTCACTTGGATTGGGTCCATGTTGTGAAATTCCATCATTGCCCTTAAAAATGGTGGAAAAAAAAAACGTCTAATCACATCATGTCTAACATTTTTTACATTTCTTTTTTATTTTCTGAAACAAACTTTGGAAGACTTTTATCCTTGTCATGTCTGTTTCAGTTTAAAATTATACTGATTTTTTTGTTTAAACATAAATGTTCCGCTTTAAAATTATCAAGTTTACGTTTAAATATATCCCGGTTTAAGTTTAAGCGAAATGATTTTTAGTAGGTATTCGAATTCTACGAGCGTATCCAGTCCCACCTCACGGTCGGCAGTGTCGATTTAGTAGGCCTTCCTTACTCGTTAGATCATTTTTGAAGTTTTTGTCATTGCATGTCGGACAACGTTATGTAGGCGCTAACCATTTTAAAAAAACTTACTTCACTCTGCACGAGTCGGGAGACAATCGTAGATCTTGCAAAAGAAACTATCGCCAACTAAGCGTAAATGATAACTTCATATTCGATTACATATATTTGCCACAAACTATCGCATATTATTGTACATTTTGCTCGTTATTTATGAAAATCGTTTTCATAAACAAACGCAAATTTAAAATGAAACAATGATATTTAAACATAAACATAGTTGTATAAGTTAATTATTGATTAATTATCCCGGGTTCAGCTTAAAACTTATGTTTTTTTCTCAACTATTATTATCATACGCCCTTGTTTCGTTTAAAAATTATACTGATTTTTTGTTTAAGCATAAATGTTTCAGTTTAAATTTATCAAGTCTCTGTTTAAAATGTTATGTCTCTGTTTAAATATATCCGGTTCGGTTTAAGCGAGATATGATTTTAGTAGTATTCGCATTCTACGAGTGTATCCGGGTCCACTCTCGAGGCCACCTCGAGCGATTTAGTAGGCCTTCCTTACTCGTTAGATCATTTTTGAAGTTTTGTCGTTGCATGTCGAACAGACGTTTTGTAGGCGCTAATCATTTAAAAAAACTCACTTCACTACCACTGATGCAGACACGATCGTAGATCTCTGAAAGAAACTATCGCCAATTAAAAATAAATGATAACTTATATTCGATTACATATGTTTTGCCATAAACTATCGCATATTATTAGTACATTTTGCTCGTTATTTATGAAAATCGTTTTTCATAAGCAGGGACGTAAATTTAAAATGAAACAATAATATTTAAACATAAACATAGTTGTACAAGTTAATTATTGATTAATTATCTCAGGTTTCGCTTAAAACTTATGTTTTTTTCTCAACTATTATTGTCATGTCCTTGTTTCCGTTTAAAATTATACAGTTTTTTTATTTAAGCATAAATGTTTTCGGTTTAAATTTATCAAGTCTCTCATTTAAAATGTTATGTCTACGTTTAAATATATCCGGGTTTAGTTTAAAGCAGAAATGATTTTTAGTAGGTATTCGGATTCTACGAGCGTGTCCAGTCCACCCTCGGGGCCACCGTGACGGCTTAGTAGGCCTTCCTTACTCGTTAGATCATTTTTGAAGTTTTGTCGTTGCATGTCGGACAGCGTTTTGTAGTCACTAACCATTTAAAAAAACCCACTCACTCTACAGTCAGCGGACACAATCGTAGATCTTGCATGAAACTATCGCCAACTAAGCGTAAATGATAACTCATATTAGTTATATATGTTTTGCCACAAACTATCGCATATTATTGTACATTTTGCTCGTCATTTATGAAAATCGTTTTTTCAGTAAATAAGCATAAATTTAAAAATGAAACAATGATATTTAAACATAAGCATAGTTGTATAAGTTAATTATTGATTAATTATCCCAGTTTCAGCTTAAAAACTTATGTTTTTCTCAACTATTATTATCATGTCCTTGTTTCCGTTTAAAATTATACAGTTTTTGTTTAAGCATAAATGTTTCGAGTTTTAAATTTATCAAGTCTCTGTTTAAAATGTTATGTCTACTGTTTAAATATATCCGGGTTTTAGTTTAAGCAGAAATGATTTTTAGTAGGTATTCGGATTCTCACGAGTGTATCCGTCCCACCCTCAAGGCCACCCACCCGACGATTTAGTAGGCCTTCCTTACTCGTTAGATCATTTTGAAGTTTTGTCGTTTCGCATGTTGAATGACGTTTTGTGAGGCTAATCATTTAAAAAAACTTATTTCACTATCACGAGTGTGAACACGATCGTAGATCTTGCAAAGAACTATCGCCAACTAAGCATAAATAATTACTTATATTCGATTACATATGTTTTGCACTGAAACTATCGCGATATTACTTATACAATTTGCTTGTTATTTATGAAAATTGTTTTCGTAAATAAATGCAAATTTAAAAAGAAATGATGAAATTTAAATAGAAACTATCGTAGTTAAAGCGAAACATTGATATTTAAACATAAATTTTTGAAACTTAAATAGAACAATCGATAGTTAAAGCGAAAATAACAATATTTACATTCAAAAATTAAACCCCGGCAGTCCCTAGACAAATGTGGATCGAGTCGGACATCACAATGAAATTGCTAAACAATCGAAAAATCTCGTTCAACACAATATTATCGCTTTTTGATTATGTACACAAAAGCGAAAATGAAAAACAAACAAAACTCTTGCCGAAAAAAATCTTCCTACAAACTACTAAGATCATCCAATAATCACACCATGAAACCGAAAAAAATTTCTCTTTCTAATAGAATACTTTAGAAATCAAACTAAAAGAAACCCACGGAATATCAAAACAAAAGGAAGCTGCACAACATCTTGATCGGCATCCACTCGCCTCAATACCTTGGAGCGCAAACTAATGAAATCGCGAAAGAGTTGAGTGGGAGTTCTTCTTCAGGCGATGGTCAATCCTCAGAAGATGTCAGGAAATGTGACAACTTTGAAAAAAAGGAAAAAGTCGAAGAGATGAAGAGATGAGAGAGAGAAAAAGCAAATGACCAATAATGGTGTTCTACGAGGGATTAACCAAGAGCGGATTCCTCTTAAAGAGAAAAATTATTGCAGAAGGGACGTTATGAGTCGAAACCACGTCTCACTGCACAACTTCCTACGAAAAGGATAATTTCGTCCAAAAATTTAAAAACTAACTACTATTAAATCTTGAGGGTTTAATTCAGTTTGTATTTAAAAGGAAGGGGTTTTTAGGGATTCCCAAATTAATGGGGTGTTTTTGGAAATATTAGAAACTTAGAGGGTTATTTTGGCAATTTCCACTAAAATTAATATTCTATGGGCATATACAAAATTTTCTCTCTTTTTTCAATAAATTTATTCTTTTTGGTATAAGATAAAAATTAGTGAAGATCATGGAGCCAGACTCTCACATAAACTGAGAAACTTGGCGTGAAAGGAAGCACCAAGACATTTGTGAAGCACGCTAGAGATACACACAAGGCATGAAAAGGACACGTGTTGACCATCTATGTCATAATCAACCAAGGAAAATATCATGTGTGGCCTTTTTTTTTTTTAATTATTTATGTTCAAATATAAAGTCAAGAATTTTTTTGCAAATGAAAAAAATGTTAAAAGGACTTATTACTTCCCAAACAAATCCCCTTACATTTATATATAAACGCTGGTTCATTAAGAATTCGTAAGAAAAGCACTTCAAATTGTTGATTCTAAGATAATATATAATGAAGCCGCTCTCTTACGAACATCCGTAGAATTCAATTATACAAATATTATGATTCAATCGTTAGATTGAAATTCAACGATGATTTCAGATGGGATGCACGACACTATAAACAGTGCAAAATACATACATTACTTTCACCTGAACCATAACTCAATCAATAACAAACGCCCACAATTCCTACTAGTGCATGCTTTGATTACTGTTTAGATTACTGGTGCTATACCAGATTGTGTCCATATCTCTCTTTTCTAATTTTTTTTTGACATAAACGTACGTAAGTTGATGAATTCTCATATATAATATATACATAAAATATTATTTTCAAAATTTCATTTTTAGCAACAGATGTGTATACCTGTACTTTATAAAGTACATAGACATATACAATTATTATTTTTGTAAAAGCATCTACGAAAGTATGCATTTTCAGTATGATCTAATCCTGTCAAACAACTTTGTCTTCAAACAAAATGAACTCCCCAATTCCAAAAATCATGAAGAACAAACTAAATGATCAAGAGTAAACACAGACGTGAGACTCTTTGTTGCAAAATCAGTAAAACAAATACATACATTCAAAAGACTGACTATGCATATTGATGCTCAAATTTCGGTTTACAAGTACGAAAACGCATTTAAATCGATCTAATAATGTCTACGGCTACTCAAATAGTATGTATCATAATTTAGGGTAGTTAGTAGGATCGGGACCTATATCGCGGGATCCAGTGTTGATATAGGGCCCTCGAAAATGTTGCTTGAGGCGGAAGAGGCTTTGAGGAATCAATTACTGGTTTGTTCTTTGATGTCCTACAGAGATACACAAATAACACAAAAAGTTTAATAAACAATAGATGATATGATGTGCGAGAAGTTCATGTGGATTACTTACACAAAGAAGAAGGAAATGATAAGCGGCACCGCGAATGCTAATAGAGCCTGTCGCAGTGCGATATTGCGTTACTCGTGACATCTAAGGTAAAAAGAGAACTGTTAAAGGCAGTAGTAGAAGAAGAATTACATGACCAATGTAAACAAACAAAGCCACAAATATGGGGATTTGAATTTTTCCTAAATTGCGTCAGTGAGGAATGTTATTCTGAAAGAAACTGATTGCTTTGTAGCAGTATATGATTAATATCATTGTAAGATTGAATGAAGCAACGTCGATATTTTATAAAAAAATAGCTGACACAAAAGATCAACACAAACAATTGATTGCATTCACAGTACTACAGAACAATGCATGTAGTAGTAATGGTGAGTATATGCATCACGGAAGATCTATCCTCGACAAGGATTAATTGTTGAAGTCTTGAAAGACAAAAGATGAACAAAAAGCAAAATGAACCATGAACTCATTCCGCATTACTAAGCATTACGACTAAGTACGAAGGAAGCACTTGGAAAAACAAACTTGTCTCTAAACTTTGAGATGCTAATAAGAGAACGAGATTTATCGTATCTTTTAAACTCCAAACCTAAATACATGCTATGTCAAATATAAATCATCTTCAATGATAAAGCTTTTACTTGCAGGAAGGAAAACAAATCAAACCATTCCATACTTGCAGGAAAACAAATCAAACCATTCCATAATCCCCAAGTAAAGCATTCAGTCAATCCAATTCATAGAATTCTGGGCTTCAAATGGGCACTAAACCATCATAAACTACTTTCCATGAAAGAAACAACACAGAATCCAGTTCACAAACTATTTTGGATGAACAAGAAATAATTAGGAGTAATAACATGGAAAACTCATTTTGGATGAACAAGAAATCAACACATTATCTTATTCCCAACTAAAACATCAGAATCTGAGCATCCAAATGCATCAAACCATCACTGCAAGTAACAACATAGAATCAATCCATTTTCAAAAAATATGAAATCAAAATCCGATCTTGATCATAAATTTGACAAAAATTGCATCACAAAATCTTTCGGTCCATAGACCAATTTTGGATGAATTACAAATCAAATTGGAACTTGATTATAAATTTTGAGTAAAAGATCACAGAAAACTATAATTTTTCACAAATTGCACCAAAATAACTCGTTTCTGGAGCTGGATTAAGCGATACAAACAACCCTAAACCCTAAATTTTTTCTTTTTCCAAAAAAGATCATTGAAAACTATTTAATCCGTAAAACAAATGCAAGAATCCGAAGGAGAGCACGTACCTAAAGAGCAGGAACCACAAAGAGTGGAGAGAATGCGACGAGTGATAGATCGGCGACGAGATGCGACGAGCAGAGAGCAGTGCTCACAAACGAAGAGAATAAAAAAATTGAAAGATTAAATTGCTTATAAGTCCTTGTGAATTTTTATTCTCAGCATTTAGTCCTTCTAATTTTAATAACTTGATATAAATTATAATATCAAGATTGGTCGAGTTTATTCTTTCTAACTTATAATCCTCTCTTTTCAATACAGCATAGTCACTATCTTTTCGAAAATGACGCCATTTGCACTTCTTAGTCTCTTCTCAGTCGAAATCTCTATTCTTGAAAATCACGGCAAAATAATTAGCACGGAAGGATTAAATAGAATCGTTTTGAAAGTAGATATTTCTTGAGCGTTTTTGAGTTGAGAGGCCGAAAAAGAAAGAAAGATAGTAAGCCCGAATTAGGGTATTATACATAATAAATTGTATGGTTGATGAGAAAAACAATTTTTTAATGAAAAATTTTTATATTAAAATTGCACTAACATATTAAAAGCGGATAAATGGTTATGAGCTCTTCTTCTACTTATATACAGCGGTTTATATTGCGGGTTCCAAAACTTGATTTGACCTATTACAATCGACATGTATGTCATTTTTGGTCGAGCGTTGTCTTACGATAAATAAAAATCGAAAGAATATCGAAAGCTAAGCGATATCGAACATAACAAAGCGATGCGCGATGCGTTTTTAATAGACAACACCTAGTTATCTATTTTAATTTTTATCTATTAATTTAGTTTCAAATTTTTAGTTATTTATATTAATTAACTTATTACATTCTACCTACTACTACTTATACTTTATTATAAAAATGCATACATTATATTTGTATCGGGCATGGATACAATTCGAGGCTAAATATTGCGATAATTATCTCTACAAAGATAAATATCTTTTAGATTAATTCAAAGAAATCTTGTAAATGTCAGTGCGAGTGTGCTTGCGTAGATCTTTCTGTATGGGATATATTTAAATTTTCTCTTTTAGTTTTATAATAGTATATGAAATTTTCACATTCTGCCTTACTAATTTTTAAATTAATCATAGACTTTTAGCTAAATTTTCTACGATGGTTTTATATAATATTTTACGTTTTAGTTCTTTACTGATTTTTAAATTAAAATCTCACGACTCTTATTTACGAGTTATGTGAGTAGTAGATTGTCACGGTGCTGCGAAATTAGGAAATGGTGGATTAAGTAATATGTGATTATCGTGATCTTTTTATAATATATATTATCGTTTTCGTAGGTATGGAGTATGGTTTACGTATTCTAGATGATATATGTTAGAAAGGATTTAGATTAAAAATATATGTGAACTAGATGTAAAATATTATATTAAAGAAAACCTGTTGTGGAGTTTTAAAATGGGATTTGAGAGAAAAAGATTGATTTAAAAGATTATAAAGACAGATGTAAAGATGTATATAAAAAGCGGGATTAAAGATTTAAATGGATGATAGAAAAAGAAATTAATTTAAGGGGCCCAGTGTAAGGTAGTCAAGTATTATGGGTCAAAAAGATATAAAAATGTATACTAAATATCTTGAGAGTCTGGTGCAGTCTGTTGGATGGTGCTGCGCCTGATCATGTCTAAGATCTTTATTTACTGGTATATAATTAAAATCAATGTTATAACCATACAATTCACTTGCGTGATGAAAATTTTTATAAAACACCTTTTTAAAATAAAATAAACAAAAACAATAATATTTCCATCAATATTAATTCAACCATTTGATATTTGACAAATATATATTTATTTAAATCATTTCCGGCATAAATAATAATAGTATTTTATTCAATATTACTTAGAATTAATCATTTTAAAATTAAAAGTCTTCTTTTATAAATAATGGGAAGCATTTTTTAATTTACTAATTATTTAACTTACACTCCAAAATAAAACAATCAAAATTTCCGCTTTTATCCAATTTTATTCATAGTGAATAATAAATATAAATAAAAATTCTTCTAATTTCAACTTCCAACATCTTGCCTTTATCATCATGTTTCCATCAAATGAACATAATAAATGAAACAAAAACAAATTATTTCCCAATCAATCTAAAACGTTTAATTTTGATTGGGTTGGAATCATTGTTCTGTTCATTTATTATGGTCGTTGGATGTGATTTTGCAAAAATAAAGGGCGCTGTGGATGAATGGGGGCCTGTTATGTTATTGACCGCTATTTTCAATGGTGGATAAGGCTGATTGACCACGGGTGTGGTTAAATAGTGGGGTGGAGTGCTGTAAAGAGACATGACCAGGTGGTCTGAAGCCAGTGGGCCTGCTGTGTGTTGCCGGTGAACCGTGGGCTGCACGTTTTCAAATATAAAATCGGACAGCTGACTACAAAGGTGTTTTATAAATTTGATCTATGGTTATTACAAATATTGGCTGTTTTCAGTGTATCACCAAAAATAAATATCTGGGTGTTGTCGAAATCTGCGAAAAGTTCAAGATTCGATTGTCTTTCACGTAGTCTTTTATCCTCTTTAAATTTTTTAATTTTATGGTTTTTTATTTGAAATTTTACATTTACAACCTTACAAATTTTTTAAATTAATTTTTTTTAGCAGCTACTATTTAAATTTTCTGATGGTTTTTTATATAATATTTCATTTAATGTACTATAATTTTTTTTAAATTAATTTTTTTTTCGGATCTATTTAAAATTTACAATAGGGTTTTTATTTCTTCACGTTTAAGAAATCATATATTTTTTAATTTAAATTACTAACGTATATCAATTGCAATAAAAAAAAGCGATCATGCTCTATCTACGGATGAAAATGATAATATATATAAAAAGATTCAACCAATCCACGTATTACGAACGGCCCCTACTTGAATGAGGGTAGACGATTTGAACGACTATGATGATCGAAATAGATTTGTGAGGAAAAATTTTAATTTAAAAATTGTAATTAAAACGTAAAATATTATATAAAGCGAGACAGTAAATTTAAATAAAGTTGTGATAGATGATTTATTTGTAAGGTTGTGAAATGTTAAAATTTGAAATATAAAAGCTTATTATAAAATTAGAAATTTAAATACTGTCCGTGTCTTAATGCAATGCACTATCAGAACACTGTTTCAGAGATGCCTTTCTGCTGGTTGCTCAATCTAATCAGTATATTTATTTTCGTATATAATTATCGCAATATTTAGCGCGAATGTCAATCCATGCTGCATAATATAATGTAGCCATAGTAATAAAGTATATATATAGTATTAGAATGTAATAAGCTAATTAATATATAACTAAAAATTTGAAACTAAATTATTAGATAAAATTAAAATAGAGATTTATTATTTGTTATTAAAAATGCACGCGCAGATCGCTTGTTATGATGCTATCGCTTTAGTTTCGTGATATTCTTTGATTTTCCATTGTATCATATCTCTGATGTCGGTACATGACAGATGTCTGCGATTGTAATGAGGTCCGTGATTGTTTGGAAACCCCAATATAAACTCGCTTGTATATAATGCAAGAAGAGCTCATAACCATTTATCTCGTTTTAATAGTGTTGAATTTTTAATATAAAAATTTTTCATTATTGTTTTCTCATCAGCATACAGCTATTAGGGTATAATCGCGATTAGTTTACTCTTTATAACTTTCTCTTTGGCTCTCCATTCAAAAATCTGCTCAAGAGTCTACTTTAAAATGATCTATTTAATCCTTGCGGGTTAATTATTTTCTTGGTATTTTCAGGAATAGAGATTTTGATGAGAAGAGATTAAGAGTAAAAAGGACTAAATTGATGCGTTTTTGAAAGTATAGGGATTAGTGAGCGTATTTTTGAGTAGAGGTTATAGAGAAAGTAATGATGAGTGGATTCGGATATTATAATTTGCATGTCAAGTTGTCAAATTAGGACTAAATGCTGAGACTAAAAATTCACAAGGACTTATAAGCAATTTAATCTTTCAATTTTTATTCTCCTTCGTTTGGAGCACCTGCTCTCTCTCGTCGCATCGTCGTCCCGATCTCATCACTCGTCGCATTCTCCACTCTTTGTGGTTCCTGCTCTTTAGGTACGTGCTCTCCTTCGGATTCTTGCTTGTTTTACGGATTAAATAGTTTTCAATGATCTTTTTGGAAAAAGAAAAATTTAGGGTTTAGGGTTGCTGTATCAGCTTAATCCAGCTCCAGAAACATTATTTTGGTTGCAATTTGTGAAAAATTATAGTTTTCTGTGATCTTTTACTCAAAATTTATAATCAAGTTCAATTTGATTTTTGTAATTCATCAAAATTGGTCTATGGACCGAAAGATTTTGTGACTGAATGTCAAATCTATGACTCAAGATCAGTTTTGGTTTCATGATTTTTGAAAATGGATTGATTCTATGTTGTTACTTGCAGTGATGGTTTGATACATTTGGATGCTCAGATTCTGATGTTTTGTTTGAGGGAATAAGATAATGTGTTGATTTCTTGTTTCATCCAAAGTGAGTCATGTTATCTCCTAATTATTTTTCTTTGTTCATCCAAAATAGTTTGTGAACTGGATTCTGTGTTGTCTTTCATGGAGAAAGTAGTTTATGATGGTTTGATGCCCATTTGAAGCCCAGAAATTTATAGGATTGGATTGACTGAATACTTTACTTGGGGATTATGGAATGGTTTGATTTGTTTTCCTGCAAGTATGGAATGGTTTGATTTGTTTTCCTTCCTGCAAGTAAAAGCTTTATCATTGAAGATGATTTATATTTGACATAGCATGTATTTGGTTTGGAGTTTAAAAGATCCGATAAATCTATTTCTCTTATTAGCATCTCAAAGTTTAGAACAAGTTTGTTTTCCAAGTGCTTCCTTCGTACTTTAGTCGTAATGCTTAGTAATGCGGAATGAGTTCATGGTTCATTTTGCTTTTTGTTCATCTTTTGTCTTTCAAGACTTCAACAATTAATCCTTGTCGAGGATAGATCTTCCGATGCTAGTCATATACTCACCATTTCACTACTACATGCATTGTTCTGTAGTGCCGCGAGCAATCAATTGTTTGTGTTGATCTTTTGTGTCAACTATATATAAAATATCGACGTTGCTTCATTCAATCTTACAATGATATTAATCGATATACTGCTACAAAGCAATCAGTTTCTTTCAGGGGACTAATCATTCCTCACGACGCAATTTAGGAAAATTCAAATCCCATATTTGTGGCTTTGTTTGTTTACATTGGTCATGTAATTCTTCTTCTACTACTGCCTTTAACAGTTCTCTTTACCTTAGATGTCACGTAGTACGCAATATCGCACTTGCGGCAGGCCTATTGCATGTCGCGGTGCCGGCTTATCATTTTCCTTCTTCTTTGTGTAAGTAATCCACATGAACTTCTCGACATCATATCATCTATTGTTTATTAAACTTTTGTGTTATTTGTGCTATCTATGTCAGGACATCAAAAGAACAAACCAATGGTGATTCCCTCAAAAACTCTTCCGCCTCAAGCAACGATTTCGAGGGCCCTATATCAACACTGGATCCCGCGATATGGGTCCCGATCCTACTAACTACCCTAAAATTATGATACATACTATTTGAGTAGCAGTATTACTATTGAATCGATTTAAATGCGTTTTCGTGTGCTGTAAACCAGAATTTGTGCATCAATATGCATAGTCAGTCTTTGAATGTATGTATTTGTTTACTGATTTTGCAACAAAGAGTCTCACGTCTGTGTTTACTCTTGATCATTTAGTTTGTTCTTCATGATTTTTTGGAATTGGGAGTTCATTTGTTTGAAGACAAAGTTGTTTGACAGGATTAGATCTACTGAAAATGCACTTTCGTAGATGCTTTTACAAAAATAATAATTGTATATGTCCATGTACTTTATAAAAGTACAGGTATACTACATCTGTTGCTAAAAATGAAATTTTGAAAATAATATTTTATGTATATATTATATATGAGAATTCATCAACTTACGTACGTTTATGTCATTAGAAAGAGAGATATGGACACAATCTGGTATAGCACCAGTAATCTAAACAGTAATCAAAGCATGCACTAGTAGATTGTGGGCGTTTGTTATTGATTGAGTTATGGTTCAGGTGAGTAATGTATGTATTTTTGCACTGTTTATAGTGTCGTCGCACCATCTGAAATCGTCGTTGAATTCAATCAACGATTGAATCATAATATTGTATAATTGAATTCACGGATGTTCAGAAGAGGCAGTCTAATTATATATTATCTTAGAATCAACAATTTGAAGTGCTTTTCTTACGAATTCTTAATGAACCAACGTTTGATCTATATAAATGTAAGGGGATGTTTGTTTGGGAAGTAATAAGTCCTTTTAACATCTATTTTGCATTCTTGACTTTATATTTGAACATAAACTAATTAGGCCACACATGATATTTTTCCTTGGTTGATTATGGCATGGATGGTCAACACGTGTCCTTTTCACTGCCCTATGTGTGTATCTCTAGCGTGCTTCACAAATGTCTTGGTGCTTCCCTTTCACGCCAAGTTTCTCAGTTTATCGTGAGAGTCTGGCTCCATGATCTTCACTAATTTTTATCTTGTACCAAAAAGAGCCAAATTTATTGAAAAAGAGAAAATTTTGTATATGCCCATAGAATATTAATTTTAGTGAAAGTGCTAAAATAACATCTAAGTTTCTAATATTTCAAAAAGCACATTAATTTGACATCAATGCTACCTTCATCCTAGATGAATTTAGAGGCTACTCAAGGTTTAATGAGGTTGGTTTAAATTTTGGGCACAATGTATCCTTTTCGTGAGGAAGTTGTGGCCAAGTGAGGCGCTGGTTTGCCAGTAACGTCCTGCTGTGCATAATCTAAGAGGATACTGTTTTCTTGGTTAATCCCTGAGAGCACTTTGGTCTATGGTTTCTTTCCCTCTCTTCATCTCTTCATCTCTTGACTTTTCCTTTTTCAAAAGTTACTCAGTTCTTGAGGTCATCTTACGTAGGATTGGATGCGCTCGAAGAACTCACACTCAACTTCTTCTGGCGTTTCATTAGTTTTAACGGCTACGAGTGAGGCGAGGTGGATGCTGAGTTGAAGATGTTGTCGCGATTTCCTTTTGTTTTGATATTCGTGGGTTTTCTTTTTAGTTTCGAGTTTTCTAAAAGTATTACTATTAGAAAGAGATTTTTCGGTTTCGTGGTGTGATTATTGGATGATCTTGTAGATTTTGTAGGAAGATTTTTCAGTGAGAGTTTTGTTTGTTTTCGATTTTCGTTTGTGTCACATAGTCAAAAGCGATGATCATGTGTTGAGCAGATTTTTCGATTGTTTAGCAATTTCGTCTGTGATGTCCGACTCGATCCACATTTGTCTAGGGACGGTAGGGTTTAATTTTGAGATATAAATATTGTTATTCTGTTTAGCTATCGATTGTTCTGTTAAGTTTCAAAATTTATGTTTAAATATCAATGCTTTGTTTAACTACTGATAGTTTCTATTTAAATTTCATCATTTTCTTTTTAAATTTGCATTTATTTACGAAAACAATTTTCATAAATAACAAGCAAATTGTATAGTAATATCGCGATAGGTTGTGGCAAACATATGTATTGAATATAAGTAATTATTTGCTTAGTTAGCGATGGTTAACTGCGAAGATCTACGATTGTCAGTTCACACGTCGTGATAGTGAAATAAGTTTTTAAAATGATTAGCGCCTGCAAAACGTCTGTCAACATGCGATAGACAAAACTTGAAAATGATCTAACGAGTGAGGAAGGCCTACTAAAGTCGTCGGAATTGCGCGCTTGAGGGTGGAACGGACACACTCGTAGAATCCAGGATCCCTCACTAAAATCATTTCTGCTTTTAAACTAAAGCCCGGATATATTTAAACAGAGACATAACTTTTCATGAGACTGATAAATTTAAAATGAAAACATTTTATGCTACTGTATAATTTTAAAAGCGGAAACAAGGACATGATGATAATAGTTGAGAAAAACATAGTTTTAAGCGGAGACCCGGGATGATTAATCAATAGTAACTTATACAACTGACTATGCTTTATGTTTAAATATCATTGTTTTCATTTTTAAATTTGCGTTTATTTCGAAAACGATTTTTCGTAAATGACGAGCAAAATGTACTGATAATATCGTCGATGGTTTGTAGCGAAACATATATAGCGAATATGAGTTATCATTTATGTAGTTGGCGATAGTTTCTTTAGCAGATCTACGATTGTGCGCACTCGTGAGTGAGTGAAGTGGGTTTTAAATGGTTAGTGGCTGCAACGATTGTCTCGGCGTGCTGATACAAAACTTGAAATGATCTAACGAGTAAGGAGGCCTATAGTCGTCGCGGTGGCGCGAGGCGACGGATCATGTTCGTGAGAATCCGAATACCCTCACTAAAATCATTTCTAAACTAAAGCTCGGATATATTTAAGCAGGACAATAACGTTTTTAAAAGCAGAGACTATGATAAATTTAAGCGGAAACATTTATGCTTAAATAAAAATTGTATAATTTTAAGCGGAAACAAGGAGACGTGATAATAGTTGAGACATAAGCTTTTAAAGGCGGGCGGGATAATTAATCGATAATTAACTTGTACTAACTATGTTTATGTTTAAATATTATTAAAGTTTTTAAATTTCGTCTGTTATAGCTTGATTTTCATAAATAACGAGCAAATGTACTAATAATATCGCGATAGTTTGGTAACATATATATGAATATAAGTTATCATTTATTTTTAATTGGCGATAGTTTCTTTGCTAAGATCTACGATTGTGTCCAGATTACTCGTGTGGTAGTAAAGTAAGGTTTTTAAATGATTAGCGCCTTTCAAAGCGAAAATGCGTGTCTGACATGCAGATCGACAAAACTATATCGATCTAACGAGTATGGCGAGCCTATAAATCGCGGACACAGGCGCGTGGAGGCACGAGATACCTAGTACTCGATCATGATCCGTTTAAACAAAATGCGTATATATTTAAGCGAGATGACATAACATTTCTAACTGTGACTTGATAAATTTAAGCGGAAACATTATGCTTAAAGCACTGTATAATTTTAAGCGGAAACAAAGGGCGCGATGATAATAGTTGAGAAAAACATAAGTTTTAAGCGGAAGCGGGATAGTGTCGATAATTAACTTTCTCTGACTATGTTTTATGTTTAAATATCA
Organism: Dioscorea cayenensis subsp. rotundata; assembly: GCF_009730915.1. Lineage (NCBI taxonomy): Eukaryota > Viridiplantae > Streptophyta > Magnoliopsida > Dioscoreales > Dioscoreaceae > Dioscorea > Dioscorea cayenensis. The sequence goes on from NC_052484.1 coordinate 1,952,762, forward strand.
TCGTCATACGTTTAAATTTGCGCTTTGTTTGTGAAAAGCTTGATTTTCGTAAATAGCGGCGAAAACGTCTGATAATATGCTGCGATGTTTGTGGCGAATATATATGTAGCGAATAATGAAGTTATCATTTATGCTTAGTCAGCGATAGTTTACTGCGAGATCTCGCGATCGTCTCACTCTCGCGACTCTTGGTAGTAGCGAAATAGGTTTTAAACTGGTTTGGCCTTTACTATAACGTCAGTCTCGATGTACGACATAACTGTCAAAACGAGTCTAACGAGTGAGGAAGGCTCTACTCGTCGTCGCGTGCGATGGCCAGAGTGAGGTGGGACGGATCTCGCTCGCTACATGGGAATTCGAATCACTCTCGCAAAATCATTTCCGCTTTACTACTCATGATATATTTAAAGCGAAACTTGATAATTTTAAAGCCCAGGAACATTTATGTTTAAACAAAAAGTCAGTAGTAATTTTAAGCGGAAATGCAGTGGACGTAGCCGTAGGATAAAAGCTCCTCGAAAGTTTCGTTTTCGAGAAATATAGAAACGTAAAGTGTTAGGCAGCGTGACGTGACTAGGCGCTCTGCACCGCTTTTAAGGGCACGATGGAATTTCAGCGACATGGACGTCAAGTGACCTACAAGAGCAGTATGAAGTCAAACGATAAAAAGAAGGGTCGTTCATGCGGTGTTCATAACCTTGCGTGTATGTTTGGAGCATTTTAAAGAGTGTTGGGGGTAAATAGTAATCTTTCGCTTTAATTTTAAACTATATTGATCTGAAAGTGTATTAAAAATATTTCACTATCTCCAAATTTCCAATTCTAATTAATACTAATTAAAATTTAAATGATTCCTTGGTTCGAAAGGAATTCACGCTTTTTATCAGCTCGTACTCTCTATATATATATATATATATATATATATATATATATATATATATATATATAGAGGATCGATCCTCCTGCGAGCGCTCGCTGCGCCGCATGGCGATTCTCGTGAGCAAGAATAATTCCACGTGCCTCGTTATAGTGCTACGGTGAAAGTGATCTTGTGAGTATTTTAACGCGAGCCAGTCCGATCGATTTCATTGTGACGCAGTGAATCGAATCAATCGCGTCGCCCAGTCCTGTTAAAATTCTATGGCAGATGTCATCATCGCGGACGCTATACTGAACATGCGCTGAGACGATGCTTTAGTCATGTATATATATATATATATATATATATATATATATATATATATATAGTGAAAAAGACCAAATGATTGTTTTAATAATTATGGGCTAATATGAAATTGGAGTAGCAAAATTATATATTTTCCATTATTATTTATTTATTTATTAAATATGGATAAACAACGACTAAAGTGTACATCCTACATAAAAACTTGAGTACTATGTAACGTTTTCTATAGTTAGAAATTAACTTTTAGATATAGATATAAATAAATATATATATAATTATAAGGATATTATATGTACACAAAATTTATATATCAAATTACCTCTTAACTTGTTAATACTCAGAAAATTTAAAATAAAATTAAGGAAGCGAATAGACGCTCGTCGAGTTTATGCTAAGCTCGACGACGTCGTGAAATGTGTTTATTGTGAGAGAGAGATGTATATATATATATATATATATATATATAATAAATAAATAAAAGGAGTATTTATTTGTTATATGTATATATATATATAATTTTATTTGATATATAGATACTTTCCGTTTTGTCATCTTTTAATACTTGGTATGCACACCAAGTCTTCATGTTATTTAATCGGATACGTTGGAATCGCGTGATATTTCTAGGTAGATAATTAACCTTATAATTTATCGGTATGTCGCTACACCAACGTATTTAAAATGACGTAAACTCGACTAAATGTGATGAGTTTAATTATACGCTATATGTCTAATGAGGCTAGGCGAGGAAATACATCTATGGTCTATAGGGTTTATGTAAAGAATTAAATCCTCTTTGTTTCAGTGTCAATGGTCCTCTGCCCAAACACAAAATCATATCTTTTGAGCTCCCATATCAATGGCGGCACCTGCAGCTCCATTGGCATCCTTCTCCATCTCCCACCTCCTCCCTTCTCTCAGCCCCTCTCTTCTCCATCTCCTATTCTCCTTCTCCTCCTCGTCCTTCTCTCCCTACGCCGCCGCTGCTCCTCTTCTGCCGGTCACCGCCTCTCCGAGTTGCGGCTGGCCCTCTTCTCCAGTCGCTGATGCTCAAGGGTCCATCCAGATCGAGAGGATTTCTCGCGAGAGCGCTCTTCGTCGGAGGAGGTTTTTCGCTGGAGGGATCACATTGGTACCCAGTTTCCCTTTATAGAGGACCTCGATCCCAAGCGCTCACTCCGTTCCAGCTCCTCAACCGCGACATCGTCCTCTGGAAAGACAACTCCGGCGAATGGGTTGCTGTCGATGACCGCTGCCCTCATCGTCTTTGCCCTGCTTTCGGTAATCCACTCTTCAAATTGAGATCTTTGAGATTGTTGAGCAATTCATTGATTTCATTGTTGTTTTTGGCGCAGGAGGAGTGAGTGATCGAGTGAGACGGGTGCTTGGGAGTGCTCATGTATCATGGGTGGTCGTTTGATCGCACCTGCAGCGTGCACGCACGCGGATCCCTCAGGCGGCGCAGGGAAGGGCCGGGCGAACGCCGCCCGATCCGAAGAGAGCTTGTGTTGCTAGATTTCCAAACCCTAGTTTCTCAGGGCTTGTTGTTTGTTTTGGCCTGCACAATGCGAATGGGTGGGAAAAGGCTGCCGCTTCTTGCAAAGCCTCCAATGAGTACTTGTGAATATTTGCAGCTGTTTGTTTAGATCATTGTAAAATTATTGTGGTTTTTTGGATGGTTTTGTTTGTTAGGTTGCCAGATGACTTCGCTGATCCCTCATTCTCAACAGTGACTATTCAGAGAGATTTATACTCATGGATATGACATATGTTGTTTCCGATCCTCTCACATATTGACTTTGCACGTAAGGTAGTGCTTTTGATATTGAGTGCAAATGTTTATGTGATCATTGATTGATAGTTTTGAGCTTAACTACTTGTTATAGTGAAATCCTTGCCAATGAATCATTTTGCAAATTTTCTCTTTGCAATTGAATTACAGAAATGCTGATCTGATCATGATTGATGACTTCACTCACTCGTTTCGTGTAAAATTTCCTCACCGATTAATATATATTATTGACTGGGGCGTGTTAGAGGATGATTAGCTTAGGATGTGCACTACATTACAGCTCCCACACTTTCAATAGATCAGAACACACCCTGTGCTCTTTGAGTACAAATGGTGGACCTTGTAGATTGGACTTGTTTTTAATAAAGAACTGCTCTATATAATCGCCAAAAGTTTCTGTAGACATTTTACCATCATGTATGACCTTGTATTTTAACAAGTCATAGTGTCGCTTGTAATTTTGCAGACCCTTGATGTCAATACCTCTTCTGTACACCCTAAATTTTAGTTTCTGGGTGCTCAAATCTATGTGGATTGTGGATAAAGTCTATAGATGATTGCCTCCATCCTGCATCTCAGGTGGACAGCACTTGTGTATCGTATCTGTCTGTCCAAGATTTTGTATCAATATGTCAAATATAAATCCTGTGCACGATGGGAAATATTTTTGGACTTTCGTGTGAGAACTGCTATATTTACTTTTGGTGATGTACAGCTAGCAAATGAAAACTGGAAATTTTATCATGGTGTCTTTTTCTATGTATTAATCATGAAATTAAATCATGATTAGAAGTAATCATGTCGACTTTCATATTGCATTTAAACACGGCCTTTTTCCAATGATGCTCTTACGGTGACTGGAAGAGGAGGATAGCGACTAAGCCATTGCCATTTCAGACAGATGGAATCGAGTGGTGTTTCCTGGATGCTGCATCATCTGATGCTAATCCTCGTATTAGTGCTGGAATTTGTGGCTCGCTTGTTATTATATCAATAAGTAGTTTCATGGATTTGCACCATCGCTGCTTTCCAGATCTCCTTTATTTGGTTTTGGTCATTCCTTTGTGAATTGACTTTCGTTGGAAGATGCCTTATTTAGTGGCTGTCTGATGGGAAAGTTTATGCATCTCCTGTATAATGTAAAGACATATTTGACTCTCTTTATCTTATATTGTTTCATGATGTTTTGCAAGAATCCAGCTTTACCATATGTTATAATTTCACTGGAGAAATTACACTGTTATTTGCTGAAAGACATAGGAAGAGTTAAATTCTGGGGAGAACCTCACACGTACTGGGTTGTTTTAGCGTGTTCATGACACTAGAAAGTGTGTGTGTGTTATTCATTTGGCTTGATCTAAAGGTCATGTAAAGGTGTTTGGTGCAAACACGTGGCCTGTTACAGATTTGCTATTACAGTGTTCTTGGATTTGCCACTGTAGGCGCGAGCATGGGCACTTTTGAGTATATGTGTGACAGTGCTGTCCTGCCTACCCTCCACTTTTAGAGTTGTTTGCTGAATATAAAGCCTCAGGTCCTTTTAATCTGAAATTTTTTTCCTAAATATTTTCTCTTTGGATGTGATCTCTCTGTTTCAGGATTGAGATAGACACAAAATTGCCAATTTTTGGAGACCAGAAATGGGACATATGGATATGCTCTTTCAACATACCAATGGCTCCTGGGAAGACTCGCTCCATTGTTGTTTGCGGTAAAGAACTTTCAATTCACCATGCCTGGACCTGCACCTGAGTGGCAGGTACAAACATTCATCTCTTGAAATTACATGAAAATAACAAGTATTTTTAATATCTTTGAAAATATAGATACTACTGGTTAAGTATATGGCGCATGTCACGCCTCTTTTTTTTTTTAATTTCAAACATTTGGGTTTGGAGTAATTAGTTGCTTTCCTCCGCTTCTACTTGATTAATTGTGCCTATAAATTGTGTACTGAAAAGCACCATTTTGGTCTTCTGGGGATTCTGATTTTCAGTTTTATGGATGGTTTTGTTATCCCAACCAAAGTTTGTATTGCCCAGCATTTCGAATCATACTAACAAGTGGTTTCTTTCATTCTTCTTCAATACAGATTACGTTGGCATGAACATTGAGGACTTCAAACAAAGTCTATGATGGTGACATGATAGTCCTTCAGGAGCAGGAAAAATATTTCTTTCTGAAACCTTGCAGGGTATCAGTGGCGGTGCACAAAAATCATTCACTCAAGCCAACCTGAATGGTTTGGCTCCTGTGTACCTTTGCCATCCACAGTCTTATCTAAACAACAGGTAAATAATCAAATCTAAAAGCTAACTTTTTCAAGGTCTTGCATGTTCTGTTTAACATTTCAGTCTGATTTGCTTTTGTCATATGCTTGAATATCAATACATTGAACTCTTCATTTCAGTCTAGTTTTCTTATTTCTTTGGGTTCTAACTAACCATCATGCTTGCAAAATAAGACAAAGTGCAGAATATTTCAATTTTGCTGAAACATATTAGATACTTGTCCATATGATTAGTTTTAATAATGTTTAGTGCTTTGTTGTTCTCTGTGGGTTTATGCATGAACTGAGAAAATTCATTTTGTCACACAGATGCTTGATAGATATGAACAACAACACACACACACTCAAGTGCTCATCATGCAAAGGCATATGAGGATTCATCTGCAGAAAATCTTAATTCTTTGTGCTGTACTTTCTTCCTGCGCATGACCCGATCCCTTGAATCAATGACGCTTCTCCTTGGGCTGCGATCGTAAGCGCATCTCTGGTCCTGTTACATGACCCAGAAAGAACTTCGTCTTTGTAGACTATGTTCATGCAGAGATTGATTCGATTGGTGTATTTATATGTAACTTTAGATCAAATAGTTGTACCATAACCGGAACCATTTTATAGTCGAGAATTAATGTTGTTGTATATCATCAATCAAGCATTCTTTATAGATATTTTGATGATGGTACCCAGTATTGTATTCAATTTCATCTCATTTTTGTTTATATTTGTCTGTCAAATTGATACTTCTAGACCCCGGAGAAAATTTAAGCTGTCCAAGAATAGATGCTGCACTTGCTCTTTTAATACTTTGCCAGGTAGAAAATTGTTCTTTTGGAAAGGCATTTTTGTGTTTTTTTTGGAAGAGGGTAGGTAGGAAGGCCGCTGGGAGCCTGGGGGACGTGCCACCTGTGATGCAGGGTGGAGCAAGTGAGGATGGGGTGTCAGCTGACTGGCGTGGTGACGCTGTCATGTCTTATTAAGCTTGGCGGAAATAGCTCGGGGAATTGAACTCCTTCGGTGAGAGCTTTTACTCGATGACTCGTGTCTGCGATGGGCCGAAGGTTGTTGGCACGAGCATTCTTAATTGTTGAGATGTGATGCTTTCTTGAAATGTTTTTCCTATTGACGATAGATGGTTTGAAGGAAAGCTCAAGGTTTGTGTGGCTAAAATTTTTTCCTTGGATGACAGAATCAATACCTCATGGTAGTTGGGTTTAACTCTCTGGTTACTAATATATGCTTAGTTCACGTAAACTTTTAGAATGACTGTTAATTATGCTTACAAAAGGGGTTGCATAATCTGGTCTTTGGATAAAACAGGTCTACCACAGACACAGCTAAATTTGAAACCTGAATTATAGTGTGGTGGAAGCTTGTTAACAAATTACTCTCAAAAGGAGACTGTCCCCTTAAAATTAAAATCTTTAATTGACTAGATTTAACAAGATCATCACCCTAGATAATCTGTTTAAAAAGGGCTGCAATAGAATTTCCACAACAATTTGTGTGCTTTCAATGTAGCATTGGAGGGCATTCTTTTTTGCAACTAGAATTGAGTTGCACTACTTTGTCTTTCTCAATGTCTCTAATATGTCCTCTAATCGAGAGGAGGCATGGTCTGACTAGACGGACATCAATATAGTCTTCGGTTGTTATGACCTAGAAAACCTCCTCATTCGTACTATTTGGTGAATATCTGTCAGCTGACATAATTGCATTTTCTCATAGAATCTCATCGTTGATTTGCAAAATCAATTAATATGATTATTGCTTAGATAAATACAACTCGATTCTCAAAAGCGCACACATGATGAAGTCAGCTAGCGATAATCAAGAAAAGCCTCTAATTTTGTAGGACCTCGACCTGACGTATCGTGGATCTCATATCTCGCTCAATGAAGCTACAGTTTCGATATTCGACTAATGGTACTTTTGCTTCTTTTGTCAGTTTCGTAATCCTTTTCCGCTCTTCGCTTCCAGTTTTCGATAGACTTATTTTGTAAATTTATTTCATCTTATTGGTATTTTATTTTGTGTAATTTTTTTCTTTATTTTTCATAGTTTGTTTATTTATGTAGTCTTTGCTTAATACTGTTTTTTATTTCAATAAATTTCTGATTGATCTACATTTAGAATATATATATATATACTACACTTGCTCTCAATGGGAACTTATTTAAAAAAAAAATCCAAATTAGTTACTTTTTTAAATTTAGAAAAAAAAAGAAGGTAAATGATTGTCTAGTTTTTAATAATTTTTTTAAATTAATTATTGATGTAAAAATAAATAAAAATTATTTATAGGGTTATAAGCAAACATCATTTTTATGAGGTACACAAGTAATTTTTATTTTTGCAGGGGTACAAAGATAAAAACCCAATTTTCAATATATCCCAATTAAAAACCTTTAGAAGGACACAAATGAAAACATTCTTGACAAGGTGGGACCCATTCAAGAAGATTCCATTATAGCAACGTGGCAGCATATGATACGCTACAAATATCTATTTGCTGTTTAGTATAAAACACCAGATCCCATTCCATCGCATCTCTTTCGTTTTATCCCCATCTCTCACTCTCTTTCTCTCTTCGTCTTCTTCGCGAGCTTCGAAGAGCTCTCCAATGGCGCTCAACTCCTCGCTGGTTCGCTTCATCTCCGCCCCCAATCGCCCCTCTCGCCGCCCCTCTCTTCGTCCGCGCCTCTGCCTCCTCCTCCGCCGTGCCCCGTGCTCGCTTCTCCGCCCGCAGCTCCGAGTCCACCACCGTCTCAGCAACTCCAACGCCCTCTCGGTGACTCTCGAATCCCTCTCTTCAATCCTTGCTTCTAAATCGAAAAAGAAAGAGTATCGAGATGTTGTTTGGTGTTTCAGCGGAGTATATGAGCTTGCCAGCGAGCCAGTACTCGGTCTCTCGATGCGGAGCGGATCGAGCAGGTCGATGATAATACCTTCAGATGCTATGTCTATCGGTTCTAAGTTCTTCGCTTTTGAGGTGTGCCCCAGCTGGTGGTCCGTGTGGATGAGGAGCCCTATGGCTGCTGCATTCGCCTCTTGTCTTGCGAGTGTGAACAACTGGACGGTTTCTCTGTTTCATTCTCCTTTGATTCTTGATTCAAAAAGTTCCATTTTTGTTGTTTGTTTTTCTTTGTAGCTGGAGGGCTCGCCAATTGTGGTTGCTCAGAATGAGAAATTCTCAGGTATGGTTGTGCTCTTTAGATCTCATTCTTCGTTGCTGGTGATGAAATGTTTTAGTGGTTTTGTGTTTGAGAACATTGCTCTTGGATGGTTTTGTATATCCATTT